>NW_013953218.1:97796-100066 GCF_001266775.1 Austrofundulus limnaeus
ATGTTAAAGAGTATGTTACAGCTTGTCCCACATGTGCCAGAAGCAAATCGGGAAATCAACCCCCGGCTGGTCTTCTTCAACCTCTGCCCATTCCCAGTCGCCCATGGTGGTCTACCTCCATCGCAAGGTAATACAGTCATACTCACTATTGTGGACCGTTTCTCCAAATCTGCACACTTCATTGCCTTACCCAAACTACCGTCAGCGTTTGAAACGGCCCAGCTACTGGTAGAGTCGATCATCAGATGTTGTCCAAGAATGTTTTTCTTTGCTTCTAATATGTTTTTAAGGGTTTTTACTTTTCGTTTGTTGAATAAACAAGCTGGAAATACAAACATAAAATAGGTCATTTTGCATTCAACTGTTTAAATGTTGAACTGAAGCTGTGATCAGACATAGTGATTTTTTTTTCTTTAAATAAACCATATGTTGTTCTTTCAGCTGTTCCCTCCTGCAGGGCTCACTACAATGAGTGAACGGTTAGGAAAGCTTTATTTTGCATCTTTTGATCTGGATGCCTTTCTTGATGCAACCTGGGCTCAAACCTGCAACGTCAGGATTACAGGACCACACGCACAGTATTTTAAATAGTTCACAGATAGATATTTATTAAAAGAATGAAATACATGCAAGAGATTAAAGATGAAAGCTCAGTCAGAGTCACTCTCTGTGTACTGTCTGGTTTGTTCGCTTCACCACGCCTTCTTATTTCTCCTTCCTCTGCTGATCGAAAATTATACTGTAATTTTCTGCAGCTTACAAAAATAAACATTGTTAAACAGTTTCCAGAGCATTCTATGTGTAGTCACGTTCAGTAACCAGTATCATTGTGGTCACAGGAGAAGTGTCTAAGATGAATTACAGCTGATGCAACTCAGCTGAATTTTATGCTGACAGTGGGGAACAAGCAGGACTACAGTATAATTTGACTCCTGTTCATGCCTGGAAATGAAAGTCGGTTTGGATGTTACAGTCATACTGGAAGTGCTGAGGATCATGTGGCAAACTAGAAAGAAGCTGTATTAAAAAGAAAGGACAGTATCATGGGTTCATTGTAATTCATTAAAAATCTTTAAACACAAATTTGTTTGCTTTTATTTAACAACATGAATGAAACCACTTCTACTACTGCTTCCTAATAACATAATGATTTTACTTTAGGTACAATATAATTCCCACCTGCTGCCAAAAGGAAAAAGCCAATATTGTTTCTGCTAGTGTCTGTGTGTATACGTATTTACTGTACTGTTAGCAAAATGTACTGTGAAGTCCCCAGGTCTGCCTGTGGTTCTAAAGATCTCCAAGCTGGTCTCTGCTCCCRAACTCACTCTGGTCCCTGATGCAGCTGAGTCCTCGCCGTCAGCTGCACAGTCTTCTTCAGTGCCGGTCCCTGCAGAGTCTTCTTCAGTGCCGGTCCCTGCAGAGTCTCCAGTACTGACCCCTCCATTGTCTCCAATACCGGCCCCACCTGAGATCTGTCTTTCCAGTGGCCGAGTACCAGATTGCCCTCCAGAGCTCCATCCTCGCCGCAGTTGGGTTCAAAGCCGCCCACCTGAGCTTCGCCTCCGATGAGGTTGGATTCACGCTGTCCTCCAGAGCTCCGCTTTTGCTGCGGCCGAGTTCACGGTCACCCTCTGGAGCTTCCTCCTCATCGTTGTTGGGCCCCTGGGTGGTCACCTGAACTTTTGAACTTTTCAGATGTGCCTAGGGCCATCTTTGAGACTATTTTTGTTGTTTTGCCCAGGACTTTTTTTGTCGGTTTTTGGTTTCATTTTTTGTTGTCTTTTTGTTTTTGTGTTCCCTTCATTGTCTTTTTTCTTGTGCCCTCCATCCTGTCTTTGTGTTGGAACCCCCCTCCACCCTCCCGTGTCCATTGTCGTATCATCAGGTGATGATTCATAGAGGGGGGGAGGTACTGTGAGGATTTGTGTTCTGTTGTCTTGTGTCTATCTCCTTCTGGTGTTTCTTCATTATCATTACTCCTCAGATGCTTACCTGTCTCTTCCCTCCTCAGTCTATTACTCACACCTGTCAGTTCTCAATTAGTGTTCCATCAGCTGTAGTTCATCTCCTAATTTCCTCTGTTTGTATATACACTGGTCATTTACTCCACACCCTCACTGGATCATTGTTTGACATGCTTGTAGAGGTAACCCTGGTGAAAAAAAAAAACTTTTCTATTGTTTTTTTTTTCTTTGTCTTTGATTTTATTTTTTACACTTATAAGAAGAAAATCATTTTAAAGTGTTTTTATTTTCTTTAAGTGAATA
>NW_013953218.1:101683-103685 GCF_001266775.1 Austrofundulus limnaeus
GTGAAAAATAGGCTGGTCCTAATTTCATGGAGTAATTGCTACATTTCTGGTGGAGAATGCGGGCAAAAAATGCTAATCTGGTTATGAAATATGGATCTGATTATGAATATGAAAATTAATTATTAATTTCCACGTTGGCATGAGTTTTTTTTTTAATGAAAAACGGCTTTGCTGGTGTTCAAAATACAGTTTTAAGGAGCTGCAGACCTTAATCCTGTTAAAAATCTGTTTATCCTGGTAAAAGTTTGTTTGGAACCCGCCGTGGTTCTGTGGTTCTCTCTGCGTCGCCGCGCGCAGAGAGAGGTTGCTGCTGAAARCTGCGCTGACAGCTCTGAGAGCAGTAACCGTGTTGTTTCGCTTGAGAAGCGATATTGCATGCATTGTGCTCACATCTGTGTGATGAATGAGTGAAAAAGGGGTCCCTTTCTTTGTAAATCCAGTGTGTTCGTCCCGTTGAGGTTTTAGAACCATAAGTCTGGTCTGGTTTACGTGCGTAACTGCGCATACGCGTAAAGGTAACCAGTTGAACTCCGCGACAGGATTTCTGAGGTCRCGACTCAGAAACGTGTCAACACGGTTTATATATAAATAAACATAACGTGTAGGGAGTTATCAGCGCTGTTGGAGGCTTAAAAAACTCTGTGTAGTTGTGCCTAAGCGTTGTTCAGACGGACAGTCTGTCCACACGGAGCTGTGTGGAGGAAGCACTGCTAGTGCTAACAGGGAAGTTAGCTGTTACTCAGCCTAAATCTGCCGCGAGCAGAAAGTGTCTTGCCCTGTTTCCGTGAGAGAGTCACGGACTTTAGCTTATAAATCGTNTTTTGCAAGATCTTGCTGGATTATTTTATGAAGGTTAGGCTGGTCCTAATTTCATGGAGTAATTCCTACATTATGGTGGAGAATGCGGGCAAGAAGCTAATCTGGACGATGAGATGTTAATCTGTTTATGAATCTGAGAGAAAAAAATTAATTATTAATTTTTCCACATTGGCATGTGTGGTTTTTTAAAGAGAAAAACGGCTTTGCTTGAGTGTTCAGAATACAGTTTTAAGTACTGCAGACTTAATCCTGTTAAAAATCTGTTTATCTTGGCAATAAGTGCGTTTTTGGGCCCGCCGCGGTCCGGTTTTGGTTCTCTCTGCGCCGCTGCGCGCAGAGGAGAGGTTCGGTTCTGCTGAGCTGCGCTGACAGACTCTGGGAGCAGTAACCGTGTTGTTTCGCTCGAGAAGCGAGTGATTGCATGCATGTGCTCATATCTGTGTGAATGAGTGAAATAGGATCCTTGTAAATCCAGTGTGTTCATACCGTTTGGGTTTAGAACCGTAAGCCTGGTCTGGTTCGTGCGTAATTGCGCATATCCATGAGTGGAATGTAACCAGCTGAACTCCACGACATAAGCTTTAAGATCGCAACTTGAAGCTGTCAGCACGGTTTATATAAATAAATATAACGTGTAGGGAGTTTAGCGCTGTTAGAGGCTAAGAAACTTAATTGTTTGTGCCGAGGCGTTATTCAGACGAGTCAGTCTGATCCACACTGCTGTGTGTGGAGGAAGCGCTGCTAGCGCTATTCAGGGAAGCTAGCTGTTTATTCAGCTTAAATCTGCTGCGTGCAGTAAAGTCTTGCCCTGTTTCCGTGAGAGTCACGGGTGTCAGCTCATAAATCGTTTGCCTTTTTGGGGTTGCGTGAAGCTGAGTAAATTACGCTGGGAAGCGTAAAAGACGGAGGTTTGGCTCCGTAGGTGAGAAGCTGCTGTACTGTGTGTCAGGGTAGCCGCCATCTTGTGTCAGAGCACAACGTAGCGTCAGCGTCACGACGTAACGACGTCATTACGTCACTGGACGTGAGTTTCTCCCCGAAGGGAGGGGTGAAACGTCACGGGTTCTTTTCAAAGCTGTGTTTGTGTGATAGAGTCGACATCTGCTGGTTTTTCGCTGTAATTACATCCAAGAAGGTTAAGTTGTTTTATTTTTGCTTATAAAACGGAGATTTTAGCTAAAAT
>NW_013953218.1:108084-109620 GCF_001266775.1 Austrofundulus limnaeus
TGGATCAACAGATTAATCTTCTTCGAGATGAAAAAGCTAAAGTTGACACTTTGGTTCAGGAAAACCAGTCTCTTAAAAGAGATTTGGAGGCCGTCATGGCAGACTACAAAGCTGCTGATAAAAACGTTAAAGTTCTGAAGACAGCGTATGATTTCAGACAGGAGAAACTACAAAGAGCTGAAGAAAGATTAGCTTCAGAGAAAGATTAGCTTCAGAGAAAGCTGCCCACAAAGAAGTGAGGAAAAAACTTGAAAATAAAAGTTCAGAGTTGTGTCATATAACTGAGCAGTTTGATAAACTTCAAACTTTTCACGCCAGTTGTACACAACTTCACAAAGAGCAAATTCAAGAGCTGCAGAGAACTGCACGCCGGCAATCTGCTGGTAGTTACATCACTCAAGGTCATGAAGGTCATGGTTCGGATGAAATCCTGCATGGAGGCGGAGCCACAAGCACGCCTTCACCAAGGCGTGAATCACATATCACCTTCCAAATTGAAGGAGAAGAGCAGATTGGAGAGTGTTCTGGTACAGACACTGGGGGCCGGAGTGGATCACCATCCGGGCCTGATGACCCTTCACCTCCTCACTTTGGTGGAGGGGGGATGGCGATGAGTCTCCACGTCGTGGTAGAGACCCTCGCAAGCCCACAAGGGGGCACCGAGGTAATCACGATTGTGGGAATGGCCCAAGGTCTCCACATGAGCACCGCCAAAATAAGTCTGACTTACGTCGTCCGACTGATCGAGAACTTGACAAAATTGCCAGAAATTTTGCTAACAGATTTGATCCTGGCCCAACAGGATCCTTTGAAACTCGTGCTTATTTGGACGACATCAACTTTTATCTGAGAAGTTATCCAGACGCTACAGTTGATAACAAGCTTTATTTAATAAGGCTCACTTCAAGCAGACAAGTGACGGCATTCATTGCACGCCAAACAGAAATCGTGAAAAGTAATTATGCTTTACTCTGTGAAGTTCTGGTCAAAGAGTACTCGCCGCATTCCGGTCCGCCTGGGTATCCGTCTGCTGAACACATTACCCAGGGAAAACACGAACATCCGTCAGAGTTTTACCACAAGCTGTTACAAGCTTATTTCGGAAACCGAAATGACCCATTCATGGAAGAAGAGTTAGGGTTTAAATATTTGTTTGTGAAAAACCTCCACAAAGACACAAGTGCACAGCTAAGCATCTTAGCTGATTATCGCTTAAATAATATGCAACAGCATAGAGACTGGGCTGTCGCTGCTTTTGAAAAAATCAAAAGAACAAAGCCACAAACAGAGGTTTTAATGCAAGCAAAAAAATCTGCATCTTTTGAGTTAGAAGGAGCGTCTCCTCCTCCTCCCAAAAAAGCCAAAAAGAAATCAGRTTTTAAATCAAACAAACCACAAAACAAAGGCAACTGGAGTTCTAAGCCAAAGTGGAATGACAGAGAACGAGAGACGGACTACAGACCTCCACAGGGGGGTCAGCATCCAAATGACTGCCCAGGTGAGGGACATGCTCGTTTCCCTAGCAACCGTAGGTGG
>NW_013953218.1:110408-111288 GCF_001266775.1 Austrofundulus limnaeus
TAATCTACATTGACCACAAACTCTTTTGCCAACCTTGCGTGGAATAATTCCAATCGGGGGGGTTTTTATTAATTTTGCCCAAGAGTCACGCCATAGACTCCAAAACAATAAAGGGGAACAAAATTAAAATTAACTTCAAAGTCGTTCGTCGTCTAGGGACAACAGACCTCAGAAGTTGAACTTAAACAGTACTTTTCCACTTTTCCACTTAGTATAGCTAAGTTATAAATGGAGGAGTAAGAGGCCTTCTTTAAAGGAGCCCTCTGTAAATTCTAATCAAGTTAAATTTGTCTTTAACTTTAGTTAAAGCAACAACACATCTGTTAATTTGTAGCTTATCTGAAACATGATAGCTAACTTTCAGAGGCGTACACAGCATAGGTTTAACTTAATGTTAAAAAACACATTTAGGTTAACCCAAAACCACTTAAGTGCATTACACACAGAACCAGAACAGCACCAGCTGGAGACTCAACGCCCTRCATCTRYCRWGATGGTCCGCCTCGCCTGCCAAGGTCCTGTCGTGACTCAACGCTCCTGACCTGCAGCCTCCTGGTGGGGACCATCTCCTGCTGTTCCTGTTGTTCCTGCTGTTCCTGCTGTTCCTGCTGGTGGTCTCTGTTCTTGGACCCGAGACCGCAACAACAACATCTACAGCCTCATGAAATCAATTCTCGGAAAGGGGGGTTCCAGCAATCTTCTGCTCCACCACGTGGTTCTGGAATTATCTGTTCCTCCTGTTCCAGAGGMATCCTGTTWTGCACGTGGTCCCTGATATTGGTTGACTCCAGTTCAGCCATTTCGATCAAAGTGGAATTACCATTGTGGATTATCGGTTTCCTTTGTGGATTATACACTTTGAGTTCCGTTGGATTACAGA
>NW_013953218.1:115048-122504 GCF_001266775.1 Austrofundulus limnaeus
TGTAGGGTTAACCCTGGTGAAATAAACACTTCTATTTTTTTTGTCTTTGATTTTGCTTTTACACTTATAAGAAGAAAGTCATTTTAAAGTTTGTTTCTATTTTCTTTAAGTGAATGGAACAATATGTTCTATATGTTTTATTTCATTTRATCTTCTATTAGAGGTTATAATCAATATATCATTACTCAAAGTTTTATTGAATTAATCTTTGCATCTCTTTATTCCAGAGTTTAACACTGTGAAAAAAAGAGTTGAAATGTGTTTTACTGTTTTTTTCTTAGTACTGGTTTATTAATCATGGTTTTATCATTTTCCTTAATTGATTTAATGATTAATTATTGTGTACTATTAATTGTACTATTAATCCATCTGTGCAAAGTGGATTGTTCTGATTTATAACCTTAGGTGAAGTGATTTTTAAGTACGACAGTTAGTCTRTCTGTTCAGACTTCCAAGGTCTTCGCTGATAACAACACCAGCTGGCCGCGCCAGTGTGAGAAAGACAGATTGTTTATCTTCTCACTCTTTTTCCTCTCAAAGAACTAACTTTCTGTTCACACAGTTAACAGTGGTTCTTGTCTGTCRTTGGAGAAAGGATGGTTCTGACTGGGTCTCTCTGAGGTGTCCATCTGGACACCTGTCTGGATGAAGTCTGAATGTCACTAACCTAATTTTACTGCCGAGAAGCAAGCGACTGATACCAGCGCCGRRAGCCCGCTRAGGCTCGTTAGGGGTGAGACAAGGGCTTCTCAACCCCCTGCTGTCATGAGGACATTATCCATCCTGCGGACTTCATGAGGCTGTCACTCACAAACCGTCTACCTGCCTGTGGGCTCTGTCTGAAGACATCAAAAAGGTAGACAAATGTTTGCTGAGATAAAACACTGAAGTCTAGCTCCGGAGGTGTCTCTTTGACATAATGTTGGTGCTGGTCTGGTCTTGACTTGGGCAACAAGTGCTAAACTCACTAATTTCTTTTCCTCCTATCCTTAAAGCTTAAATCTTTATCTTTATTCTCTTATTTACTTAAAACTTAGTTAAGCAGCGTGCCAGTAAGTTACAACACCTGGAATTTACTGTTTATGAGAACTCTGACATATTTTCATATGTCGAAAATATAACTTGTGTTCATTTATTCATATAATATTTTTAATAAATGTTTGTATGTTTAATCCTGTTCATATATCTAAAAATAAATTACTTTATTTTGGAAATACGTTCAGGTCACAAGTTTTCATTTCTCATTCATGATCAGAATAGGTCTTGTCAGTGTCTGAGATTTCATAATGCAAAGATCTTAAGGGATTATTTTGTGAGATTGGGCTGGTCCTAATTTCATAGAGTGGTTCATTACACTTCACTCGAGGTGACCCCTACAATGGAGAAATGATGGTCAGATGTCACACTTGTTATTTCAGATACATCCACTTGAGACAGGCTTGACTCAGACAGTTGTGTGACCTACTCCACCGTTCTCCTGTCCGAGTCCACAGGATTAGAATCAATCACTGAGCCATCATCCACACTTCCACCAACAGGTAATTGCTTCCAGTAGTGGGGTCCACATCCAAGTTAACTCCATCTGCATTTCCATGCAAAGGCTCAATCACAGATCTGTCATACAGAGTAGAGTACTCTGCAGTACTAGCACAGGAAACATGTTCAAGTGAGTCATGGATGTCCTCCACAGGAAGAAAGTTGGCCAACATCAGCAAGTTTCTGTGGATCACTCTTGTCCGACCAGACACAGTGTCACAGACCTTGTATGTATGCGTCTCTGGATTCACGTCCAACACAGTGTAGATTGTGGATTCCCACCTATCAGCGAGCTTCTTTTTGCCTCTCTCCTTTTTGTTGGCCACCAATACTCTGTCACCAACCTCAATATGGGATCCTTTAATTCTCCTGTTGTAGAGTTGAGCATGGCGATCCTTTTCTTTAGCTGCATGAGTCTGAGCAATGTCCATGGCTTCCTTCAAGTCACTGGAGAGAGATACCACATGTCATAACTTGTCACATCAGAGTCATGAAGAACAGAACGAAAGAGAACATCAATTGGCAGGCATGGTGTGCGACCAAACATCAGGTAAAACGGAGAGTAATCCGTTGTCTCATGAGTCGAACAGTTGTACATGAATGTGAGAGTCTGTAGACGACGAGGCCAGTCTGCTTTGGCTTCAGGCGGCAAAGCACTGATCATGCCACCAAGTGTTCGATTAAAACGTTCCACGCTTCCATTTCCCATTGGGTGATAAGGGGTTGTGTGCTATTTCTTTACACCAGAGACCCTGAGGAGTTCGCTAATCAGTTGGCTTTCAAAATTAGCACCCTGGTCACTGTGGATCCGTTCAGGGAAGCCAAAAACACAAAAGTATCTGTCCCAGAGGAGCCTGGCCACCTGTTTAGCTGACTGATCTTTACAAGGGAATTCTTGTGCTAGTCTTGTGAAGTGGTCTGTGATGACCAGTACATCAACTGACTTGTTCTTTGAGTTCTCAGCAGACCAAAAGTCAATAGAAACTAGCTCTAGTGATTTGGATGATGTTATGCTCACTAGAGGCGCTCTCCCTTCAGGTTCAACTGTCTTACTGACAAGGCATCGTTGACAACAGCGCACATAGTCTCTAACGTCTCTTTCAAGATACAGCCAGAAAAACCTTTGCCTGGTCAAGCTGAGGCTCCTGAACTGGCCCTGGTGACCAGCATCGTCATGGATCCCCTTCAGGACCTCATTCTTCAGAGAATCTGGGACAACATATTGTAGACGTTTGTTCTTGGACCTCTGGTCTCTGGAAATCCGGTACAGCACACCATCATTCACAGTCAACTTTTCCCAGTGGCTCAAATATTTTTTGACAGATGATGAGTCACTAGTTTTCTCTCTCCTAGAGGGCTTGCGATGTCTCTCAACGTAGAACATGACACGAGACAAGGTGGAATCCTGTGTTTGTCTATTACGCAGCTCTCTTACGGTGTAAGCTGGTAGGGTGTCTTGCCCTGGGGGGAGCAACTGAGGTAGTTGTTGTAGCAACTCTATAGCTCGAGTCCTGGAACCAGCTTCCCATTCAACGTGTGACTTCAACACGGCTGACACATCATCCTTGTCCATAGATGGAGGGGACACGTGCAACTGGCACATTTTTACTGACAGGGTGTCTTCATTCATGGGAGCAAGCTGTTTGCGATCAGTTGATGACAAGAAGGCATTCTGGACAGAAGTGTGTAACAAATCCTTAGCGCTTGAAAGGAAGTTTGTATAGGGCTCCACAAGTAGTTTGCCACTCACACTCTCCTTAACAAAGGGTACACGACTCAAAGCATCAGCCACAACATTCTGCTGACCTGGGACATACTTTATGTCAAAGTCATAACTCGCCAGTTTAGCAAACCAACGTTGTTCACAACAGTCAAGCTTTGGTTTTGTGAGGATGTGAGTCAAAGGGTTGTTGTCGGTCCAGACTGTGAACTGATGACCTTTGAGCCAATGGCTGAACTTGTCACAGACTGACCACTTCAATACCAGAAACTCCAGCCTGTGTGCTGGGTAGTTCTTCTGAGACTGAGACAGTGACTTGCTGGCAAAAGCAATGGGTCTGGCTTTAGTTTCACCTTCTTGTATTTGAGCCAAAACAGCCCCAATGCCCTCCTGAGATGCATCGGTCAACAACAAGAAGGGACGAGAGAAGTCAGGATGAGCTAAAACAACAGAATTGACCAGTGACATCTTCAGGTCCTCAAAAGCTTTCATTTCTTTGGTTGTCCAATCAGCCGCACTCAGCTTTCTGGAAGACAGTTTGACATTGGTTCGACCCTTCAACATTCTTTTTCCTCCCTTCAACAAGTCAAAAAGTGGCTTGGCTACAGCAGAGAATCTGGGCACAAAGTGCTGGTAGTAATTCACCATCCCTAAAAATTATCTCAATCGTTTCTGGGAAGGAGTCACACCATCAGCCTCCATGAGATCAGTGCTTGTCAGTTTTATGATGCTCTCAATTTTACTTGGATCTGTTGACACACCTGACTCATCCACGATATGGCCAAGGAACTTCACTGACCTCCTCAGGAAAAAGCACTTTCTGGGGGCAAGCTTCAAGTTGTGGCTTCGCAGCCTGTCAAACACCATCTTAAGACGCTGCAAAGCTGTCTCTTCATCAGGGGGCGAATACCAGTAAGTCATCTAGATAGCACAACAAACTCAAATAGTTCTGGTCCCCAAAAATGCTTGTCATCATCCGCATAAAGCTTGCAGGACTGTTGCAAAGGCCCTGAGGCAATCTGTTGTACTCGTAAAGACCCATGGGTGTTGTAAAGGCAGACTACTTCTTGTCATCCTCGTGTAATGGCATGTTATAAAAGCCTGATGTTAAATCCATTGTACTAAACAGACAGTTACCTCCAAGTGCTGCCAAACAGTCTGCCTGATGAGGAAGAGGATGAGCATCTTTCAAGGTCCTTTTGTTCAACCAGCGAAAATCCGTACAAATGCGAAGATCGCCATTCTTCTTCCACACAAGAACCAATGGTGAAGCATATTCACTGGTTGACTTCCTGATAATCTCTCTCTCTCTTCCATTTCACTCAAAACTTGCTGCAACTTTTGGTACTGGCTTGGCGGTACTCTCCTATAAGGCAGTCTGAAAGGTCCGCTATCTGAAAGATGGATGCGATGCACAAAGTCCTTTGCTTCGCCACAGTCAAGATGATGTCGTGAGAAGATGTCCTTGTACTTCAAAACAAGGTCAGCCATCATTTCCTTGCACTTTTCAGATGTCTCACAAGACTCAATGTCAACATCAGTAAGTCCAATCAACCGGAGCGTATCCTTCACAGAAGTGGCATTATGGGTTGATGGTGCTGCAGACTGACAACAACTGGACAAGGAGGTTGCTGTTTGCTCACACACATCCAGGTCTTCAAGTGCTGTGCAGGTGTAAACATCAGCCAACTTTGCATTGCGTCTCAACAACACAGGCTTGTCAGAAGTGTTAATGAGTTTTAGTGGAATCCACTTGTCACCCCACAGAGGAGTTATGATCTTTGCAACTAAAACACCTCTGGGAGCTGAACGAGAAGTCGTAGGTTCTGTCATTACTGTACTGCCTGTAGAAATGACAGTATTTTTAGGTAGTTTACCCCAGATCAGGTACTCATAACCTGGTTCAAGACACACAGCTGAGTCAGACTTGACAGTGCCAACTTTATCAGGAGCATCTGTCCCTCTTCAAGGGTTCAGTCCAGAAAGCATAGACAGGAAGCTTTCAGTCTCAGGATTTTTCTCTGGGCAGGGACTGGAGATGGTTTTTCCAATATGGCTCACATACCTTGGATTGATGCAAAATGTGTTTTATGACATTTGCCCCAAGTATTAAGTCATCCTGCTGCCCTAGGACAACCAGTGTGGGAACCACCATTTTGCAGCCATACACCTCCATCTCAACATTAACAAAACATTTGGGTTTTACACGCAGACCACCACATCCCACAAGGGTGACATTTGTGTTAACTTGACTTTCATTGGTTATCAGACCTGCCTGTCATAATTTCTCTTCAGCTGCTTCGTTAATGCTGCAGGCCATAGATCCACTGTCCAACATACCACCTAGCTTTAAGGACCCACCAACCACAACTGGGGTGTAGAAAAGACTGTTACTGCTACTGACTTTGTGAACATTCTGAAAAACAACTTCACAGTCTTTACATTTATCTCTTACATTTGTATAAATAGACTCTGCATCAAAAATATCAACATTTTGGGAGTTTACACTGAGACCCATACTGCCTCCCTCCAAATACGGGTCAGCTAGTTTTCCTGTGACTGGGTGTTGGACGAGTTGTTAGCTGGACAGGACATTTTGACATGGCCAGGAGCAAGACAGGCAAAACACAGTTTGTCAGACAGGCAGTGAGAAATGGTAGTGTGATTTGTGTCACTGCAGACCGTACATGCAGCCACCTTGGGACGTCTGCTACGTGTTGACTGGTGAAACCTTCTCCCTGACTCAGGATGTATATCACGCTGCTGCATTCGGTCCATCATGTTCTGGAACATTTCAACCATCTGAGTTATCAGCCTGTTCTCTGATTGCTGAAGATTCTGTGACACTGCTGGGGTGGAGATGCAGGCAGAAGGGCAGCCTGAAACACCTTTAACAGAAGAAGAGACTGGGCAAGTGGGATCGTTCACACAATTCTGGGCTTGAGATGAGACATTTGACATGTTTTGGACAATGTGCTCCACAGGTGCTGCAGCAACAGCTGAAGGTTTACTGTACTGCTCAGAGGATATGGTAGCAGTGTGGCTTTTCAACTGGGCAGCGTTAACAGCTCTGCCACCAGCCCTCAACTCTCTCTGGTAATCATTGATTCTCAGTTGAACCTCACAAGTTGTCCACTCATGGATTGGTTTGCATTTCAGAGTGTAGGAAAACTCAGGGTCAGGACAATATTTGACAAACATGAGAGCCACTTCATCATTCAGAGTTTCTGCTGTCTTTCCTTGTCTTTGTAGGCCCTCAAGAGCAAGCTCAGCAGCTTTATTTAGCCTAATCCAGTAATCCACCGGGTTTTCTCTTGGTCTGGGAAGTGTTGAATAAAAATCAGCAAGAGGGAGACATGAAGAAGCATCACTAAAATAGTGTAGGAGGACACTGTAGATCTTCTCAGGCTTTTCTGTCACATCAAGGCCTGAATCACTACGCAGGGAAATCTTTACAACATCTCTGGCTTTACCTGAGGTGACTTACAATCTCATCAGCCTGTTCTTGTGCAGGGATGTCCTGCTTTTTGAGGTAAATCTTAACCATATCAATCCAGTCCTGAATTGAACATTTGTCAGTGCCATCTCAGTGCCCTGCAATTTCAGTGAGACTGTTAACATCAATATTACTGTTAGGTGTGGAAGTATGAGGACCCTCGTTCACATTTTTAGCAATAGGAGTAAAACATGAGGTCTGATTTAGGCTCATAGAACTCCCTAGTACAGTGGGTTGATCCATTTTCCTTTTACTGGCAATAGAACTAAGCCAGGCACCTCTACCCTTAGGTAATGTGGGCGTAGTGATTGTGTCCATTTCACGGGAGGAAAAAAAACTTTCAAAAGAGAACAGTACTTGCGTTGTGTTTTAACTACAAGTGATAACCGTAAGAATGAAAGCTAAAGATACAACTTTCAATTTTCAGTCCGTTATATGACCAACCACACATTAAACTTGAAGCGCAGATCAGGAGAGCAGCACAGCATCCACGGCGACCTGCATCCAGCTGGCCTGAAGATCCCAAAGGTCACGGCACCAGTGTAACGATGCTTGTTTTTGGACACACGACAGAGCATCAGAATACTTTTTCTCCAATGTTTATTTTCTCTCCTGCAGAAGACAATCAAACAAACAGGTCACTTGTCTTCTCTTTTCTGCACTTCTGGCTCCCTCGCAGTGCTCAGCAGCAAAGTGAGCCTCAC
>NW_013953218.1:122985-124431 GCF_001266775.1 Austrofundulus limnaeus
ACATAAATAGTATTTGACTCTACTTAGAGTAAAATTAACTCTGCTTTTGCACAAAGTCTGCTAACACCAAAACATTTAACACTTCAAAATTTGCAGTGTACCAGCTTCTTGCCAAAATTCTGATGTTTCTGTAGATATCAAACATGTCCTTGTTTAACTATAAGAACTTAGAACAATTAAAGTAGAAAACCGAGGGTTTGGGCTTAGGAAGTGAATGAACCAATTGGCGGGTCAAACTTTGGTCACTTGCGGGCCACCAGTTGAATAGCCCCGTTCTATATACTCAGTTCTCTATGACTGACTTCCTTACTGATAGAAGTACTAACTATTATTAACTGTTTAATAAAACACTACTTCAAAAATGACCAGACTATCCCTTTAGGCATTTTGGTATAAAATTGTTAGGAACATGTAAATTGTTTAAAAGCCATATTTTAAGCCTACGTAGTTATTTGAAAAGAACTTAAGCAAAAAATCAGCTATTTCTTGAAGTGAAACTTGCATAAAGGTTTTTAACAATTAATATCTTACCTGGTGTAGAAATCTTTTTCAAAATGTCTCAGTATTTTGAAGTAAAGTTTATTCTGACCAAACTGATAAGCTAACAGCTTATCAGCTACAGAGTCCAAGACCAAAGAATATTGCTTCCATCAGAAAACTTCCAAAAGATTTTTTGGCATTTCATGTAAATTGTATTTTCTTAACTTTTACATGCTATCCAGTTTGCATTACACATTTATTTCTGGCAGAAAAATTACACCATTCCTGTTGGAAGTGCCCCAATTTGCATCAAAGCCATAAAAGTCAATGTAAATGTGTAATGTGAAATTGACAAAGACATAAACAAAATGCATGGACTGCAATAAAACTTTGTGATTAAAGCTACTTTAAGTCATGCTTGGTCGTAGCATTGCCTTGACTTACTGTTAGCCTATCAATCTGGTCAGATCCAAACACCATTTCTCCAAAGTGAGGTTGTTCAAAGAGGTTTCTACGGAGCCCGCCGGGGGTCAGTGGGAGAAAAAAAAACAGCCACTGGAAATCCGTGAGCACGGATTACTAAACTGAGCNCAACAATATATGCCCGCAAACAATCATTTCGGCGAGCTAAACCAGATATTATGTTATCACAAGCAATGTGGCACACAGTTTTGTCTTGACCCAAAATAACAACAAAAACAATAATTACAACTATCTGAGAAAAACTTACTTACCAAGCGTTGTAAACAAATCCGGCATGTAGAAAGCAAAATGTTCTGAACACCTTTGCTGCTGTGCTTCATTTCAGTCCAAACCTGTGGTTCTGGCGGCGGAGTCAGTGAATTAACTCTTTCAGTGTCATAGCCACTGTAGGAGTTCAGAGTTAAGAAGTCAAGAGTTAATGTTTCTATTTTAACACCTTCAGATTTGATCTATTAACACTCAGTTTTAACACTCAATCTTAAC
>NW_013953218.1:125150-129687 GCF_001266775.1 Austrofundulus limnaeus
GATGAGAACACGACAGTGCCTTAAGTTTATATAACAACAGATCCACTGAATTTACCTTGAAGATGTGGCTTCATACTGTTGTGTTCTGAGGCAAGGATTCCAGCGACACCTTGTAGCAACTAACCCCGAAACAACAAGTTGTCCCGACTCTCACGGTATTCACTCCCTGTTTAGCCTTTTACAATAAAACCGGAAACAACAAAACAGATTGTACCACACACACCATGCGTCCAACCTATCGACACAATCTGCACGCACTGATTGCAGAAACTGAGCACACAGATTAGTAATCCGTGCTCTCAGTTTAGCAATCCATGCGCACGGATTTCCGGCGGCTGTTTTTCTTTTTTCACCACTGACCCCCGGCGGGCTCCGTAGGTTTCTATGACAGGTAATATGTTAACTGTTCACAAACTTTCCAATGAACTCCACTTCCAAATATATGAATTTTCTCTTTAATCTCCCAAGCTGAGTGTGAGTTTTAAACCAGTGCTCAGAGATCCTTTTCTCAGAGAGTTTGCTGTTGCCGATGAGCATTTGGCCCCCCTTACACATCATCCTTTGGATTAACACCCACTTTCTGCAGAGCTAATGAGTCTTAAGGTAGTTTTACGGTAACAACAACTTTCACCACAGCCACACCTCAACCTTCAAAGCGTTTCCCCTGCAATCTAAGGTTTCGGCATCCGTCCATTCCATGAATCATCCCACAGCTCTGTCATCAGTGTCTGGTGACGCAGGCAGCATTCCAGGGCATCATTAAACCTCTCCATGTTGGCAGTTGTCATCTTAAGCAATCGACTGTCAAAATCATCAGGACCCTCACCTCCAACCTTATTCTCACTTGTGCCCTCTTCCCTGACTCAGACCAGCCAGCCTCTCGTGCCATGTTAATTTAAATAGCTGACTGATTTGATTTGATTTATTGATTCAACAGGAAAAGATTACTAAAAATAAAGTCTGACTCAGCATAATTGCAGTTTTACAGCAGGTTCCTGTTCTGCAGCACATAAAACACTCAGAAATACAGCACCACAATCACATCATTATATACCATAGACACAAAGACAAACAAGCATGATGACACAATATTGACCTTTTCTGACATTTTTATAAACCAAAAGGCCATTCCTGAAGATCTAGTTAATAATTATAAGCGTGTCTGTATAGCATCTTTGTTTTCAAAAAAAACAAGGCAAATTTAGGAGAACTGTAGTGCCTCTTAGTGTCCGAAGAAGACAGCGGAAGTGACACCGCCCCCAGAAGTCCCCTCCATAGGCAAGGGTGCCTCACCGTGCACACACACACACACACACACACCACTACTGAACTCTGGTATTTTAATCTACCCTAGGGTCCAGTCTTTCAGAAAATGCATGTTAACAGAAAAAAAGTTGGGTCTCACTGCCCCCCCAGGTACACCTTTTTGGCCACACCCCTTTTCTATCATGACCATCAAAATTAGGGGTACAGAAAACAGGAATGCCAATTACTTTGCTGTGAACCAAACAAAATTTAAAAACAAGGTATCAGCTGATTCATATTGATTGGTTCTTTGATGTGCATGACATTTCATTAAGCAAATATGTGCTTGATGATGTCATCGGTGGGGGTGGGGGTCAAAATGTCAAAATGTCACAACCAACAGAAGATGAAAATTTAAATTTAAATTTTAAAATGTAATTAGTTCATTTGGATCCAATTTGAATTAATCCTCAGTTTGGTGTGATTTTCTGACATATACACGTATATCAATGCAAATTTGTACCAAATAGGAGTTAACAGTTGGTATGTTGATTATATTCAGGCCAGCAGAGGTGATTTCTCTAAGACTGCAAGGGAAGCTCAGCTTCCCATAAAATGTAAAAAAAGAAAAGAAAAAAAGGACAAAATATATACTGTTGTGTGTACATGTCATTGACTAAATATGCGCTACAGTGTGCTCAACTTTTGTTCAGAATCAGCTTCTTATCACTGGTAACGATGCAGCTTTCCTCATTTCACTCATTCACGCAGCTTCACAGTGCTTTAAACAGTCGGACGCGGAGTCTAATCAGGGTCAGGGTGTGGCTGGAACCTGTCCTCGCTGTCATGTTTTTAGAAAGATGTTTGGCCCACATGCAGCACACTCTCAGGAGACAAGGAAAGTTCAAAAAAAGTTTATTTACAAATAAAAAGCAAATAAATTGAGAATCTCCTTCTGGGGCTGGAGACCCGGGGGAAGGGAATCATTAGGTTGTGAGGGAGCGTCCACCAGTGGGGCGGTGGTTGAGTGAAGGACAAGTCAGTGCAGTGCAGCCAGATAGTTGGAGCGGACAGATTACCGTGCGGACCGGGGACAAAGACCTTGAAGCTGTCAGTCTCAGAACTGCTCCAGGAGATCTTGGATTCTCGAGGAGGCTCAGGGAAACTCTAGTAGATGAACCAGGAGGTGGTGGAGGAAGCCTTAGAAGGCGATCGCAGGAGTAAATATAAAGTTCCACAGGAGAGAAAAAACTTCTCAGAAATTAACACAGAGAACAAACTATGGGAGCATGAGATACCATTGCAGGCAAAAACTCAGGCGAGAACTGACAGCCAACTCCTTTTATCCCCTGGATGATTGCAGGAAAGGATCTGCAGGTGTGAGTGATAATCAGTGGTTCCGCCCTCCAGTGACAGCAGCTCCAGACTATCTGCACAAACAAACTGAACACAACAAAAACACAACCCAAAACCAGGTTTCTAACATCACCTCCCCCTCAATGACCGCCACCTGGCGGTCCAGAGGAACCGGATAGCCGAGAAGACCGGTTCTCAGAAATAAGGTTAGGATCCAAGATAAACGATCCCGGAACCCAAGACCAATCTTCTGGACCATAGTCCTCCCAATCGACAAGGTACTGCCAGCCATGACCTCGCCGACGAGAGTCCACGATCCGGTGGATGTCAAAAGCCGGGTGACCCTCAATGACCCGGGCGGGAGGAGGGGGGCAAAATGAAAGATCTCGCGAAAGATTTAATAATTGCGAAATCAGGAGACGACTCCTCATTCCCCCATCTGATGATCCTCCGAGTCTGGCTGTTTTCCACACCCAGGTGATGAACATTCTGTCAGAGCTGGGTGACAAAACCGCATCACTAACGGAGCAGGGTGATTTTGTTCAACTTGAACTTTCCGGAGAAGGATTGGCGTTAGCGCATCACATCGCTTTCGCTGTAGGAGAAGATGAGCATGAAATTTCTGAACATTTTGCTGATTTTCTCGACGAATTAATTCAATCTAATGCGCAAATTGAAGCGGACGGAACGTTAGAATTTACCGTTCAAATTGTCAGAAAACAGAGAGGTGGGGGTGGATCAAAACGTAAACTCAGTAGGACTCTGGATGTCGAACTGTTGCATAAAAAGAGGCAACATCTTTACATCACTGAAAATCAGGAAAATAAAATATGTTTTTCCCTGAGCTTAGCTCATGTGTGTAACCCCACGTTCACAGATGCACAGGCTTTACAAATGGCTTTGTAATGGCATACACAGCTCGGGTTCTCAGTTCACACACCTGTCACATTATCTGTGATTAAATTTGAATGTCTTATAAAAAGGAAAGTTGTTGTTTTTTACAGACCTTCACCAGACGCAGCACTGACTAAATTTGAAACAAGACTTCTCAGACCGTACCAGAGCTGTTTTTCTGTTTTTAATGAACAATCATTTTTACGGGGTGAAAAAATATAAAAGGTTTCCTAGGTGTGAACAACTTTTACTATTTCTGCTTCACATCTTTTGAAAACTGTCACACGCACCGATGTGAAGGTTTCTGCGGGCTGTGTAATCACGACTCATGCGTTCTGCGCCAAACAGAACCGGTTAAATGTCACCTGTGTCACAGAACCTGTCACAAAGCAACGTGTTTTCAGAATCATCTGATCCTCATAGAAAGACCTGTGGTTAAGAAATTTGTCAGTCAGTGTCAACTTTAAAAGAAATGTCTTGATTGTAATCTGATTTATCGAGTCCCGTTAACGGGACACACTGAAAGTCACAAATGCGCTTCCCGAAAATGCCTGATCTGTTGTGAAAAGCTGGATCCAGGATGTGATGTAATTTGTGGCAATCACTTGTGTTACATACAACCCGTCTCGCGGGATAAAGGTCTGCACAGTAAAATAATATTTTACGATTTCAAAACCTTTCTGAATTCAGAAAAAGTACACGTACCGTTTCTAGTGTGCGCAAAGAGTGTGACAGGAAATGTCTAGTGTTCCTACGGGCTGGACTGTGTCAGAGACTTCCTGTTAAAATTCCGTAGACCTCTGTTCAGCGGTTACACTTTTATTGCGCACAACTCGCATGGTTTTGATTCATACAGTATATCATTCTGTAGAGGTAACCCTGGTGAAATATTCATTTCTATTTTTTGTCTTTGATTTTATCTTTTACACTTATAAGAAGAAAATCATTTTAAAGTGTTTTTATTTTCTTTAAGTGAATAGGACAAAAGTCCTATATATATATATTATCTCAGTTAATCTATTAGAGGTTATGATCAATATAT
>NW_013953218.1:129697-131419 GCF_001266775.1 Austrofundulus limnaeus
AACCTAGTTTTGCTGCTGAGAAGCACTGGACTGTTCTGAGACGACCGCACGGAGCCTGGAGGCTCGCTAGGGGTGAGAGAAGCCTGGAGGCTCGCTGGGATGAGACAGGAGTGTCTCCCTCCTCAACCCCTGGGTGTCACGAGGCGACATTATCCTGCGGACTTCAGATGCCGACAATCTCAAAACCTTCTGTCCACCTGCCTGCGGTCTCACGCTGTGAAGTCGTCAAAAGGTAGACAATTGTTTACTGAGATAAAAGTCGAAGGAAGTCTAGCCCTGGAGATGTGGTTCTGACCCCATGGTGGTGCTGGTCAGGTCTGATTTAAAGAACAGTGCCAAATTCACTAATCTTCTTTTCCTCCTTTTTCTTAAAGCTTAAACCTTTTATTACCTTTTATTCTCTTATTTACTTAAAAACTTAGTCAAGTAGCGTACCAGTAAATTACAACACCTGGAATTTACTGTTTGTGTCAACTCTGAGTGGAATTTTTATGAAAATATATAGCTTGTGTCACTTATTCATATAATATTTTTTACAAATGCTTGTATGTTTAATCTGTTCATATATCTAAAATAAATTACTTTATTTTGAGAAATACATTCAGGTCACAAGTTTTCATTYCACATTCATGATCAGAGGTATTTCATTATTTCTGGGTTTCATTTTGCAAGGTCTTGAGGGATTACCTTTGTGAAGATTAGGCTGGTCCTAAGTTTCATAGA
Source organism: Austrofundulus limnaeus (assembly GCF_001266775.1). Taxonomy (NCBI): domain Eukaryota; kingdom Metazoa; phylum Chordata; class Actinopteri; order Cyprinodontiformes; family Rivulidae; genus Austrofundulus; species Austrofundulus limnaeus. Next base: position 130,421 of record NW_013953218.1, read on the forward strand.
GTAATTCGCTACATAATTGGTGGAGAATGCGGGCAAAAATGCTGATCTGGACTAATGAAATATTAATCTGGTTATGAATCTGAAAAATTAATTATTAATTTTTCACATTGGCATGAGGTTTTTTTTTAAGAGAAAAACGGCTTTGCTTGGTGTTCAGAGTACAGTTCTAAGGTACTGCAGACCTTAATTCTGTTAAAAACCTGTTTATCCTGGCAAAATGTGCGTTTTTTGGACCCGCCGCGGTCCAGTTCTGGTTCTGTGATTCTGCGCCGCCGCGCGCAGACGGTTCGGTTCTGCTGAGTCCTGTGCTGACAGACTCTCTGAAAGCAGTAACTGTGGTTCGCTTGATAAGCGAGTAATTGCATGCATGTGCTCATATCTGTGTGAATGAGTGAAAAAGGGTCCCTTTGTAAATCCAGTGTGTTCATGCCGTTAGGTTTGGAACCGTAAGTCTGGTCTGGTACGTGCGTAATTTACACGTGAGGTAACCAGTTGAACTCCATGACAAAGTTCTTAAGGTCGCAACTTGAGAAGCTGTCACCACGGTTATATAAATAAATATAACGTGTAGGGAGTTATTAACGCTGTTGAAGGCTAAGAAACTCTGTGTAGTTGTGCCTAGGCGTTGTTCAGACGGACAGTCTGTCCACACTGAGCTGTGTGGAGTATAGCACTGCTAAGTGCTAATCAGGGAAGCTAGCTGTTTATTCAGTCTAAATCTGCGGCGCGCAGAACGTCTTGCCCTGTTCCGTGAGAGAGTCACTGATTTTAGCTTATAAATCGTATGCCTTGCTTTGGGTTACGTGAAGCTAATTAAAAAGTACGCTAGGAAGCGTAAAAACGGAGGTTTGGCTCCGTGTTGGCGAAGCTGCTCGTTTCCGTGTCCGAGTGCAGACGCCATCTTGTGTCAAAGCCCAACGTAGCGTTACGACGTCATTACGTAACGACGTCATTACGTTACTGGACGTGATTTCTCCCGAGGGAGGGAGTGAAACGTCA
>NW_013953218.1:134531-136611 GCF_001266775.1 Austrofundulus limnaeus
GGAAAGAAACATTTTTGATACATGAAAAAAAACTTACAGCTTATACCATTTTCATTTTTTTGTTTACTTTGATACACATGGAAAAAAACAACTTACAGCTTATACCATTTTCATTTTTTTGTTTACTTTGATACACATGGAAAAAAACAACTTACAGCTTATACCATTTTCATTTTTTTGTTTACTTTGATACACATGGAAAAAAACAACTTACAGCTTATACCAAATTATTTTAAAGTTTACATTTTATTTAGAAAAAAAACAGATCAAAACACTCAGAAGCTGTGACAATCTTTAAACATGCCAAGAGAACAGGTTGCATGCGTGTAACCACTGCAATATCTGTTTTTAATACACTTCTGATATTTCTTTACAAAATTTGACACCACATTTTTATAAACATACTGAGAATATTTCGCCAGCGTTTGTGCCATTGATAAGCCACACCCTCTGTTTGCCAAATAAAAAACACAATGTTGCCTGCAAAATGACGACTGAATGCTCTGTAGTTCTGAATTATGAAACATTATTTCCGAAGAATGAGCTTTCAGAAAAGCCATTGTCTCCTGTGGGTAATATTTAAATAATGGGGAAAATCCGTTGGAATCAAAAAGTGGCTTTCCCGTTCTTTTCCAGAGTCACAGCAAGCCAGTGTTCTCCTGGTTTGTCACTGCTGTGCGTATTCACAACAAAAAATGCGGGTCTCTACGTAATTTACGTAAACAAACCCAATTGATCGCAAGGCCACACCCCGAAGAAAATATCACCCAGCATGTGTTCCAATATGTCTGCAATTTCGTGATTATTCATAGTTTTGTTTGTTTGTTTGTTTTTTTCTCAGTAGAAGTCAACCATGACCTGACGTTTAGAATCAATTTCCAGGGTGCTGTCAAACGCTGCGTAGGCAATCAACGTAGCGGTGTGGGGCAGAGGCACGCGGAAGCGGATTTCTAACCGTAGGCTCCCGGTGGATATGGGAGACAACACATCCAGTCTTCGGTCGGCTCAAAATTAAACATAAATAACGTAAAACCTTGATTATAACCGGTCCTGTCTATGGAGAGCGGTATATCTTTAAGATCCCTCCCAGATGCCAGAAACAGGTTGTAGAATTCTCTGACCGAATTATGATTATGGAAATCCGGTTGATAAGTTTTCGAGGGGATTTATTTACCGTTTTTAGACAAAGATAGAAATTCCACATCAAAATGTCTGAAATTAAAAGGATTCAAATCTCTTCTACCTGTAAACGCTTCATTATGAACAAGTCCTAAAATTAAATATTTCGGATTAAGCCCCAAAAAAAGGTTTTCCTGATTACAGATTCAGGAATTCTGAGGAATGGAGAAAGTTTTTATCTGCACGCGCGTCAGAGGTTACAGCGTGTTACTTTTCATGAGAGCAGCTGCGTGGCCCAGGCGTACAGCAGGTGCAACCAATACCTTTTTGATAAAAAGAGATGCTCCCAGCAGCTGCAGTTTGAATGTAGACTGACGGGCACACATCAAGCAAAACAAAAAGAAAAAAATTGTGTAGGTCTTCTGGACGGGTTCTTCTCTAATGAAACGTTTCGTCTCTTCTCCAAGAGACTTCTTCAGTCTGAGAGTTTCAGGCAAAATTCAGGCTTTTAAGCCCAGCCTCCGTGTGACTGATACTCACATCACATGGCTATCGTTGACACCTAATTAACAGTGCCTGCTTTGTTTCCCCGATGTATAACTGGTCGCAGTCCTTCTGGCACTTAACAGCATATACAACATTGCTCAGTTTGTGCCGGGGCACCGGATCCGGATCAGTCACACGGAAACTGGGCTTAAAAGCCTGAATTTTGCCTGAAACTCTCAGACTGAAGAAGTCTCTTGGAGAAGAGACGAAACGTTTCATTAGAGAAGAACCCGTCCAGAAGACATACAAATGATATTAAGATGTTGAAATTAAGTACACTTAAGGGTATTGGGTATTCATGAAACTTATATAGTTTAAAACATAAAAGTGTTTAAGATGTATTTTCTGCAGTTGTTTTCAACTATGGTTTTAAAATCCCAGCTTCTTTCAATGTAAATTTTGCATAGTGTGGGCG
>NW_013953218.1:136621-141699 GCF_001266775.1 Austrofundulus limnaeus
ATAATACATTTGTCACGTACCTCAAGACTTTATTTGAAACACCTTAAGAAGTTTAATAAATTCAATAAAACTCTATCATCCTGTTTAGCTGAGCGCTGCCGTAGCTGCTGTGCAAGAAGGCATCCAGCCCTCTCACCATGCTCATAGTAGCCATACCTAGATTTGGATATTAAATATTCGGCCTGTTGGGTAGATAAGATGTTAAACTCTTTTTGGAGTAATGTACGTTTCTTAAGTGAGTCTTGTGTAAAAGCATGGCAGCATTCCCTGTCTAATTGTAAAATCTGATATTTCAGCGATTTCAGCCGTTCTATGTCTTTTTTTTTTTCTTTTTATTTGCACAGTAAGAGATTATTTGACCTCTCAGGTAAGCCTTTAATGACTCCCAAACAGGGCTGAGTGGCATTCCAGGAGTCCGATTAATATCAATAAAAAACTTAATTTCAGAAGCAAGCATATCAACTAAGTCTTGGTCAGGTAAAAGTATCGGATTAAGTCGCCAAGGACGATAGACCGATTGCATAACAGGAACGTTCAATTTCATTATGAGCGGACTATGGTCAGAAATGACTTTCGCTCCATAATCACATTGACACACTAAAGGTAAAATCTGTTTATCGAGGTGAAAGTAGTCAATCCGTGAATAGCTCTTATGAACAGGGGAAAAAAACTAATACCGTCTCAGGGTCGGATTTCAAAAACGCCACACGTCAACCACTCCATAGGTATTAAGAAATGAATTAATTGACTGAGCCGATTTAGAAAGAGAGATCCTCCCCACTGTACTACGATCGAGGGATGACAGCACACGGTTCACATCTCCCCCAATTATGAGATTATGTGTTGAAATGTTAGGCAAATTTGAAAAAAAAAAATAAAAAACGTATCAAAAATGTTTGATCATCCCAATTTGGAGCATATACTGAGACTAAAATGACAGGAAGTGCATATAGTTTTCCCACCACAATAACATAACATCCAGCAGCGTCCGTTTTAACACCTGATGCCGTAAATTGCACCTGTTTACTAACTAAAATGGCCACCCCTCTCGATTTAGATTGGAAATTAGACTGAAACACCTGACCAGACCAGCGCCTGCTTAGGATTTGCACTGTCTGCTTTACGCAAATGGGTCTCCTGCAAAAAAGTAATATTAGCATTAAGTTGTCTTAAATGTGTTATRACKTTCCTAAATTTCACTGGACCATTGAGGGATTTCACATTCCAACTCACACAGTTAACTGGGTGACTGTTGATGAACCTGGTAATATTAGAACTGCTCATGTATGGTCAATCGGAATGTAGTACAATATCCACAAACCATCACAAAAAATAACCTGAAAAAGACATTCTCAAAACAAATAGATCCAATATAGTCCCACCCCTTTCTCCTAAAAAAAAAAAACACGGAGAACCCAACAAACAAAAAATCCATACATTTGTGATTATACTGGGGGACTTAACTCCCTGCCTGGACTCCTGCCACAAATAAATAACAATAACAAAAAATATAAAAAAGGGGTTCCCTCACTTTAAAGTATTATTACTGTTTATGCTCCTTGCTGCACTGATAAATAAATCACTAACCAAGATCTGGACAGACCCCCTGTGAAACTCTCATACGTAGAACAAAAAGAAGAATGTTGTCCCTCGGAATAAAATCTAAAATTAAATCAAGATATAGCGCAGGACATAAAGTTGGAAGGTTCATTACAACCTGACAGTCATAATGGATCGATGAGGATTGGACCTGCGGTCAACGCCGGTCCTCGCTGTCCATCGCCGAGATGATTCTCTTTTTAATGTAGTCCATATTGGCATCCAGGAACTCCTTGTTTTCCTCCCCATGAGAGATGTGGAGCCATGCAGGAAAAAGCAAGCCGTAGCGAACATCTCGTCGGTTGCGAAGAAGCCTCCTTACCTCCGTAAATGCTGCCCAAGCCTTGGCCACAGCCGCCGTGTAGTCAGTTGGGATGATAATCGGTGCCTCCTTAAAATGAAGATGGCTGCGGCTCTGCGCCCAATGCAATATTTCCACGCATTCTTGATGATAGTGCAGCTTAGCAACAATAACCCATGGCTTATCGCCTGACTTGTTCCCACCTGGAGAGCGATGTGCTCGGTCAACCAATGACGCTTTATCCATCTGTAGAACCTCTGCTAGCAGTTTAGCCACTGCTGAAGTGGAGCTGGACTCCGGCACCTCAGGTACTCCAATAATCCGCACATTGCACCTTCTCATGCACCCTTCCATATAGTCACACTTCTTTTTGAGCCYATCGACTTCTTCTTTCAGTTCCAAGACGGTGGTGCGCAGAGAAACAACCTCATCGGACCAGGTTGACAAGCCGTCCTCCACCTCTTTTACGCTCTGCTTAAGGTGGTCCAGGTCGGCGCGTAGTAGCATTGTGCCGTTAGCAACTTCTGTTCTCACCGCTTGTAGCTCTCCTTTAATAATAATTAACTCTTCAGCCAACGCCGCTTTTATTTTGGATTTGATCACAGCTGAGAGATCGGTTTTTATAGCGGCAAGAGGTCAGACTTCAAGGAGAGTGCGTCCACCTCGCCGCGGGAGGGAGAGGGAGGTGCCGAAAATCCAGCTTTAGCTGCAGTCTGCTCTGAGGCGGCGTCGGGCCTAACAGCCGCAGAGCTAGGATGTTTGCCTTTCCTCGAGTTCTTCTACTCTTCCAAGCAAGAATCACTCAGGGGTCGAGTCCGGACAGACCAAATGCTCAAAACAGCAAGGACATTTWGTAGAGAACCACAAACAGAACAAGTTGGAGCGGGAGCCCACGCGACACACGTCTTATTCCTCCGCCATCTTCTGAGTTGAGTGGTCGATTCTTTTAACCGTGTAACTACATTTGTTCAGGTCATTAATGCATATACTGTATAGCCTACATACAATCAGAAAATTAAAAAGTACAACTAAGGGTTGTTGAACTATTGTTCTTTCTTCTCTCTCGTCTCTCCCTCTCCCTCTCCCTCTCTCTCTCTCTCTCTCTCTCTCTCTCTCTCTCTCTCTCTCTCTTAAACTAAACAAAAACAAAAATGTACCAGTTCGCCATAAGTAAATAGTTTTTCAAGGAAATAATTCAAAGGTCCAAAGGAAGTTAAAATTTCCCAGATTTTTTGCAGCATGTAAACGCATTATTTACGCACGAATCTGGGAGCTTTCTGGTAGCATGCAAACAGTCTAAAAATGATTTGTGCAACCGTAACCAAAGCTGTGTGTAAATGTAGTTTTGTCTGTGCGTATTTAAAGACTTATGTGCGTAGGAGCCAGTTTGTGTGTGTAATTATCAGATTTGTGAGGTTGAAGATAAAAAATTTGTGTGAAATTTTAATGTTTGTGTAATTTATATTTGTGCTTGTGTACTTTCATATTTGTGTTTGTGTACTTTTATTTTGTATTTGTAACTTATTAATATTTGTGTGTACATTACTTACAAATACCCAAAGTTACGCACAAAATGTTTTTTACGGGTTACAAATCATGTTTTACACACAGGCAAACTTTATTATGCACAGACAAACTTTATTACACTCACACAAACTATGTTAGTCTATTTTCTCTCCATACTCTGCAGCCCAGGGACTGCTTTTTGACCACACCCCTTTTTCATGACCATCAAAGTTAAGTATATACAGGAAACGTAACTGCCAATAACTGTCATATCTGTATTTGTTCTCCTTGGTTTTCCTAGTGTTTTCTATGTTTCCCCAGTGTGTCTCAGCCCAGCTGCCCCACTGTAAATGCCCGTTCCATGTCTTATATGCTGATTCTAAGTTGTTAACCATAGTACCCAGTGGGGGGCGCTGTAGTTTGGTTCATGTTGAGTTAGTGCCTTCATTTAAAACTGTAAATTAAGAGGAANCCCACATTACCTTGATTGTCACCCTTGTGTTTCTCCYCAGGTGTTTTCTGTTTAGTAATTAGTTCTCTGTGTATTTAAGCTCTGTCTTGTCTCTGTGTCAGTGTCCAATCATTGTGCTGTTAAGCGTGTCTCGTTCTTCATGTTCAATGTTCCATGTTCCAAGAGTTTTTTCGCTATGTCTCTCAAGTGAGTTTTTTTTCAGCTGCCTCGTCAGCATTTTGATTTGTAAATAAACTTTATTTTTTGTTACATTTGAAATCTGCCTGTGCCCTGGGTTATTTTGTCAGTCCTGACAGAATGATCCGACCACGCACCCAGCCTGCAGGCAAAGGTTTTTTTGGTTTGCCCTTCCAAGAGGCAGATGATTTTTTTCCGCCACCACCTCAACTTCACACGACTGGTTTGACCTCACCAGCCTCTGAAGAGCYGGTCCCGTCTCTGCCGCCGTGGGAGGATGAGATAACAAGCCCTCTGATCGCTGGATCGCTGACGATCCTCCGGTGGTCCTCCACCTATGGGGATAAACGACTCCTCTGCCAGCAGATCGAGGATGTTTTTGCGAGGCGTCCCGATCTGCTGTTCCTGCCTGGCCACCGGAGGGTCAGTGAGTATGCGCGGCGTTTGCTGGCTGAAAATTTAAACACCCACCCTCCCACCCCTTCTGAGTCTGTTCCTGTGGGCCCTCCTGAGTCTGTTCCTGTGGGCCCTCCTGAGTCTGTTCCTGTGGGCCCTCCTGGACCTCCTGAGTCTGTTCCTGAGTCTGCTGGGCCTCCTGAGTCTGCTGGGCCTCCTGAGTCTGTTCCTGGGTTGGTGGCTCCAGTGGCGGTTCCACAATCACCGTCACCGTCCTGAGTTGGTGGTCCCAGAGTCTGCTCCTGGGTTGGTGATCCCGGTGGGCCCCGAGTCGATGGTTCCACAGTCGGTGGTCCTGGAGTCGGTGGTCCCAGTGGTGGTTCCACAATCGGTGGTCCTGGAGTCGGTGGTCCCGATGGTGACTCCTGAGTCGGCGATCCTCGAGGCTCATGGGTCGGCTGCTACCCCCTCCACGTCATCTGGGTCGGTTGCTGTTGCCTCCACGTCGCCCGTCGCCTCCATGTCGCCTGGGTCATCGCCCGTCGCCTCCATGTCGCCTGGGTCATTGCCCGTCGCCTCCATGCCGCCTGGGTCATTGCCCGTCGACTCTTCGTCCCCTCTGTCGCC
>NW_013953218.1:142952-147117 GCF_001266775.1 Austrofundulus limnaeus
GAGTATTTAAGCTCTGTCTTGTCTCTGTGTCAGTGTCCGATCATTGTGCTGTTAAGCGTGTCTCGTTCTTCATGTTCCAAGAGTTTTTTCGCTACGTCTCTCAAGTGAGTTTTTTCAGCTGCCTCGTCAGCATTTTGATTTGTAAATAAACTTTATTTTTTGTTACATTTGAAATCTGCCTGTGCCCTGAGTCATTCTATGTCTGAACCTGACAATAACTTTGCTTTAAACCAACCAAATTTTAAAAACAAGTTATCAGCTGATTCATATTGATTAGCTCTTCACTTTAAATGACTTTTCATTAAACAATTGTGTGCTTGATGATGTCATCGGGGGGGGGGGTGGTCAAAATGTCACTACACCAACAAAGTATGAAAATTTTCATCTTTTAGTCTGTAGATTAGGGTGGGTCACTATGCACACCCCAGCACTTAACTTATCTGGTATTTTCATGTACCATAGGATCCACTTTTTAAAAAAAAAAAAATAACTATGTTAATAGAAAAAAATTGGGTCTCACTGCCCCCCAGGGACCGCTTTGGGCACACCCTTTTCCACTGTGACCATCAAAATTAGAGGTACATGTACCTTAACTGCCAATAACTTTGCTATAAACCAACCAAATTTTACAAACAAGGTATCAGCAGATTCATACTGAATAGCTCTTTGCTTTAAATGACTTTTCATTAAACAATTGTGTGCTTGATGATGTCATCGGAGGTCAAAATGTCACTACCCCAACAAAATATGAAAATTTTCATCCTTTTAGTCTGTGTTTGTCTGTGTCTGCTGAAACCTTGTTTGTAAAATTTGGTTAGTTTATAGAAAAGTTCTTGGCAGTTAAGGTCCATGTACCCCTAACTTTGATGGTCACAATGGAAAAGGTGTGTGGCCAAAGCGGTCCCTGGGGGGCAGTGAGAAGAAACGCTTTTTCTGTAACATGCTTTTTTTGAAAAAGTGACCGTAGGGTACATGAAAATACCAGAGAAGTTCAGGAGTGGGGTGTGCATGGTGACCCACCCTAACCCGTAAAGATGAAAATTTTAATCTTCTGTTGGGGTTGTGACCTTTTGACCCGCTGATGACATCATTGTTTGCATATTTGTTTAATGAAATGTCATTTAAATCGAAGACCTAGTCAGTACAAATCTGCTGATATCTTGTTTTTAAATTTTGGTTGGTTTATAGCAAATTTATTGGCAGTTAAGCTTCCTGTCCCCCTAATTTTGATGGTCACAATGGAAAAGGGGTGTGGTCACAAAGTGGTCCCTGGGGGGCAGTAAGACACAACTTTTCTTCTTTTAACATGCCTTTTTTGAAAGAGGGGACCCTAGGGTACATGAAAACACCAGAGAAGTTCAGTAGAGGGTTGCACATGGTGACCCACCCTAATCTACAGGCTAAAAAGATGAAAATTTTCATCTTCTGTTGGGGTTGTAACCTTTTGACCCCCCCCCCACCCCCATGACGTCACATATTTGCTTAAAGAGGAACTTACCCCAAAATCTTTTTTCTTTGCAGATAAACTGTCTAAACTGTGTCCTAAGGGTAATACCTTTCTATTTATGACTAAAATTCAGCATTTTGGGCTAAAATTGTTTAAATGTACAATATTGTGTCTAAAAACTTCTTTGTGCTGCTCTCTATGGGTTTAACTATGGCTACTACATTTGAATTTCGTTATTCGTTCAAAAACGACGTTGCTGGTACTGTGTGACATCTCACAGCACAGTGTTCAGTATAAAAGCCTCTCCGTAGAGACACGCCCTGCAGAGATTCAGGAGTTAGCCATAGCATTGTTTTTTTTTATAGATATGTTTATTAAAATTTTGTTTAATAACAACAACATAACACAGAACAAAACAAAAGCTCAGCAGTGCAGTCCATAGGAGACAGAAAAAGAAAAGATAAGACCGGGGGGGCACACATATTTCCGTCATTATATAGTTCACATCTAAGCATTTATAAATGCTCGAGACAGAATGGTAGACACGTGTCCTTCAGCATAGTCCAAGAAGGGCTTCCATATCCGTCCAAAAGTGTCAGTCTTAGAGTGGACTAGGCATGTTAGAAAGTCGAGAGGGATATATTCCAAAACAAGTTTCTTCCACCCAAAAATAGGAGATTTATTAGAGATCCATTGTAACAAAATATTCTTTCTAGCACAGAAAATTAGGACATTATACAACTTACTCTTGTTTTGATTTTGAATATGTTTACTTGGTAGACCAAGGAGAAGGGATGCTGGATCAAGATCGATATTAGTTTTGATAATTCTCCTAGTCTCAGCCAGAATTGATTCCCAATATAACTGGATTTTAGGGCATGACCAGAGACAATGTGTGAGGTTACCTTCATGTATTTTGCATTTAGGGCATAGGGAAGAGGACCCTGGTTTAAACTTAGAAACCCGATTTGGGGCCAGGTGAGCTCTATGTAGTAATTTAAGTTGCAATGCCCAGGAGCGATTACAAATAGTAATTTTTCTGGCAGAGTTCCAAATACTGCTCCACATTTCATCAGTAATCTTGATACCCAGCTCTCTTCCCCAGGCCTGGGCCCGAGTTGGTAAGTGATGCTTATGACATTTTAATGTTTTGTAGCACAAACTGAGTGACACTTCACGAGTTCTGAAAAACAGTTTTTCAATGCCCGAAACCTCAGTGTCCCTGAGTAGAGTTGTTTCTTTTTTAACAAAGTCTCTCAGCTGGAAGAAACGGAARAGGTTATTTTTCCCTACTCCAAACTTCCACAACTTGATTAAAAGACATGAGGATCCCTTCCTTAAAAAGACAGCCTAAAGAGGAGATACCCTTATCCACCCATTCCCCAAAACCCACATCCAACATACCCAGAAGAAAGTCAGGGTTCTGGAAAAAGGGCGTAAACGAGGAAGTCCTCCCGGTTCTTCCCTCGATGTGTTGAGCCGCCCTCCAGGCCTTGACTGTATTCACGGTGATTGGATTGCTACAAAATTTATTTATTGTTTTCATATYTTTAAGAAAAAGCAAGCTTTTAAGAGGGCAGTCACATAACGAGGCTTCTACATCTAGCCACACTGTGGATGGATTTCCAGATGTCCACTCTCGGGCATATAAAATAAGAGAACTCACTTGATATTTTTTAAGGTCTGGCAGATCTAAGCCTCCCATGTCTCTTGGTAGCTGTAGTGTTGACATTTTTATAAATGCCCTTCTTTTGGCCCAGACAAAGGAACCAAACCAACTCTTCAGTTTTTGGATCCACTTTTGAGTAAATAAAATAGGTATCATCCTAATTGGGTATAACAAGCGAGGGAGAATGTTCATCTTAAGAAGCGAGATTCTGCCCAGCCAAGATATGGGAAGACCGCTCCAACGTTCAAGGTCTAGCTTAATTTTTTCAAATAATGGRAAAAAGTTTGTTTTGAACATCTGATCGAAGACAGGTGTGACAAATATACCGAGATATTTAAATCCTGCAGGGGACCATTTAAAAGGGGAACTAGGGATATAAAGTTGTCTACCCAAAGGCATGGCCTCGGATTTGGAGRAGTTTATTTTGTATCCCGAGAATGAGCCAAACTGATTAATAATTGYGATGACTCTTTCGACCGAAGTGATAGGTCTGGAGAGAAACAACAAAACATCATYGGCATATAAAGAAATTTTATGGGTCCCTCGATCAGTATTGATACCGATTACAGTGGGATCACTACGAATTGCTTCGGCCAGCGGTTCGATAGCAAGRGTGAATAAAAGAGGAGAAAGGGGGCAGCCCTGCCTGTTTCCCCTTCCCACCTCAAAATTACTAGACCTAAGCCCRTTCGTAATAACCGCAGCCAAAGGAYGACTATAGAGGACTTTAATCCAGCTGATAAAGTTGGGACCCAATCCGAATTGATGCAGAGTATGAAAAACAAATGACCATTCCACGCGGTTGAACGTCTTCTCTGCATCTAAGGAGACTACAAGACCATCTATTGCGCGCCGCTGACACAGCTGAATCACGTTCAAAAGACGTCTGCGGTTATTACAGGAATTACGCCCCTTGATAAAACCTGTTTGGTCCATCCCTATCACAAGGGGTAGAATGTTTTCCAAGCGTTTTGCTAGAATTTTGGACAATATTTTTAAATCTACATTAAGTAATGAGATGGGTCTGTAAGAGCCACAATTTTCTGGAG
>NW_013953218.1:149367-150631 GCF_001266775.1 Austrofundulus limnaeus
GAGCCACACTGTGTAATGATCACTGTCAGATATTTAATTTACCTTCAGAATCAGAGTTAGATTTTTATTCAGCTTCATCATCAGCTTTCTTAACAGAAATATTTATGCTTCTGCTGCTGAGCCATGAGGACCTTTGAAATAAAAAACTTAAATCTTAAATAAAAGTTCACACATCCATTCATCTGCTTCCTCCTCACGACCCTGACCCACAGACCCCTCCCTGACGAGACATTTCAACAGAACGACAGCAAAAGTCATGCTTGGGTACTTGAAGGGCATGCCCCTCACCAGTGTGGATGTTATAAAAAGTTAACTTTTTAAAGTCTGTATTTCTCAAGTGCGCGTGCGGGGCTGTGGGGAGGTGAGGGGCTGAGGAGAAGATCAGCCACAGATGACAAGGCAGGAGGGGGAGGATGGGGGAGAAGAGCGGTGAACTTACTTCTAACTTTATCTGACTTATTTAATTTTATTTATTGTTTTAATTGTCCTGCAGGCTATAAGAGAAAATTAATTTGAAGCTGAGTTTTTGAAATAAATCATTAGATTACTCTAAACGTCTGTAAACCTGCAAAATGAGGGAAAAGCTGTGTCAATTACGGACATTCTGTTCACGTGAGCAGCTGTCAGCACCTGTCATCMTCCAGGTGCACGACGGAGTGTGTCTGAGCCAATCACTTTKTTGACATTGATCAGCTGACTGATTTAAAAACATCTTAACATTCATGAGGTACTTTGTATTGTCTGTTTGAGTGTGGGCGTGTACACAGTAAAAAATGGAGTGTTAAATTTGCAGTGTTAAACTTTTCAGGCTTAATTTCAGCTCCCCGAGTGTTATTTTAACACTTTCTGAGTAAACTGACATCCAGTGTTGGTGTTAATTCACAGAGTTGATTTCATCAGAGTTGTCTCAACTCTGGACAGTGTTAAATAAGCTCCGCCCAMTGTTAAGTCTTGATTAACACTTAACAGTGTCATTAAATAACACAATGCAGCGTTGAAAGAAGTATTCTGAAAAGCCCCACCCTCTTCCTCATGGACCAGAATTTTCTCATCAAGGAATGCTGGGTAATCTTGTAGAAATTATGTGTTTGCATGTCTAAGATTATTAAAAATGTTCATGAGTGTAAAAATTGTTTTTCTGGTTAATTTTCTTATTCAGTTTGTTTAGTTTTTCAAGTTTAAGTTTTGTGTTATTTACCATAAGTCGACACCATGAGTGAGAGGTACTTCCTGGTGTGTGAAGGGTCACACTGTTGTGCTGTTT
>NW_013953218.1:153863-155650 GCF_001266775.1 Austrofundulus limnaeus
CTTAAGTATTAAAAGTAAAAGTATTGATTTAAAATGAGCAGTTAGATTTTCTGTAATGACATTTATTAGGAGGTGACCTCCCCAAAAAATGCAGAAATTACTAAATCGTACTAATTATTTTTATTTTAAATTTAGGATACTCTAGTTTAGTTGTTTCAGTTTATATACATATATCAAGGCTGCCCAAACATTTTCTCCAAAATGAAAATCTATCTGAGGGCTGCAGCCAAATGCAATAATATAATTCATTAAATACAAATACTTTTTAAGTACAGTCTTTTTATTTTAATGATTATGTCCTGCTGGAGTGTGACATGATTTGTTTGTGTACAAACTAATACGATATCAGAATTTTATATGTTTTACTTCTCATTCAACCGCAACTAAATTCACTCTATCTAGGAGGCACAAATTATATGGATAGTGTTTATTTTTTACAATAACAAGCTGGAATGAAAACAGGTAAAAATGAAATAAAAGAAACAACTTTTTACTTCTTGCCCTTTTAAAAAATGTAGAGTAGAAAATACAGATAATTGTGTGAAAATGTAAGTAGATGTAAAATGTAGGCTGCAAAATAATTACTCAAGTAAAGTACAGATACCAAAAAATTCTACTTAAGTACAGTAACAAAGTATTTGTACTCAGTAACTTTACAAAACTGGTAGCCTACGCAGTAGAAGTTGCTTAGACTAATACATGTATGTGTTTTGCTTTATTTACTCTGAAATGAACCATAGTAGTTTAGATTCTGTATGTGCTGCTGTAATTTAATGAGTTATGCATCGTTCTCTGTCCACGGGAATAAGCTAGTTCGTGTGCTGTTCCCAGACATGTCCAGACACCTGCACACAAACATCCCCATGTTTTCATTTTTTCTTATCTTGTTGTTTTCCCTCTCTGCTCGGCACTCAGCTTCTGCTCTTCTCTGTCTGAAAGTTAGTTCGCATCTTGCCTGCTGGAGGAACTCTTCACGGTGGTCTCCAGCTGTGTCCTGCTTTTTGTGCTGAAAACACCTTGCTGTTTTTTCAGCTTCTTCTCAGCAGCTTTTTTCATCTGCAGCAGCTTTTTGCTTTAAATTCCACAAGGAAAACTTTCAAGATTGAGCCACGTCAAGATACCGAGTTCAGCCTGCAGTAATTGCACGCCATAGACCACACTCAGACTTCCGTGAGCAAAGCTTCGATGACCGGCACCTCCAAGGCCTGTCTTGGCTGCCCATCAACAGCCAACTTAAAGCTAACCGCTCACCAAAGCCTCGGGTGCTGATAGCCCTCGTCCTCCGATCTCTGCCACGGTAAGAGGCTGTCAGCCTTAATCCGTCAGGCTTTCGGCGAACCTCCCTCACATGGGCTCACTGGTCAAAGGTGACCAATTATGGGGGTCCTAGAACAAGTTAGGATCCATCTTTGAACTCTACAAAGCATGTTCATTTGATTTAATTCACAAAATTAATCTCAGATAATGAAATTTTACCATGTTATTTCTGCCCGCTCTTTAGCTCTCTTCAGAACCTGCTGCTTTGCACAAATTGCAATGGAAAACCCCTCCCAACCTTTTGTTTACATTAGCTCCGCCCCCCGCCAGAAGTTTACTTTTATTTCATTTTCAACTACCTATATGCCACTGTCATTAATGACATATTTCCGGTAAAATTCTTGCCACGCACATCCCTTCCACTTCCTGCTTACTGCCTACAGTGGTTTGCAAAAGTATTCATACCCCTTGAACTTTTCCATATTTTGTCACATTACAACCACAAACATAAATATATTTCACTGGAATTT
>NW_013953218.1:155695-160193 GCF_001266775.1 Austrofundulus limnaeus
ACCTTGTTGAATCTATGCCACGAAGAATTGAGGCAGTTCTGAAGGCAAAAGGGGGTCCAACCCGTTACTAGCGTGGTGTACCTAATAAAATGGCCAGTGAGTGTACATTTACTTAGAGTAAATAAACCCCTGGGTGCATTTTTTGGTCCCAGGACTGTTTTTTTTTATGAAGTACATACCCAAAGTTGAGTATAAAAAACTTTAAAAAGTGCATTTTGCATATTAGGTCCCCTTTAAGAAAACATAATAATTCAGTATAACTCTGTTCTCTCTCTCTCTCTCTCTCTCTCTCTCTCTCCACACATACAGCCTCACTCACACACCCACATGTTTGAAAGTGTTTTTAAATTTCAAAGTATTATTATTAGTAATAATTATCAAAATGAGAGTTTTCAATTAACCAAATAATCATTCACTTGTAAACCTTTTCTTCAACTTTATTTTAAATAAAAGCCTGGTTACGTTGTAACAGGCAGAAAATAAAACTACAACTCTTGTGAGTTTTCTGGRTGTATTTTGGTGACCGAACTGTTTTGAACAACCGGGGCCTCACGAACCTAGAGATGCTCGTGATTAAAATCATAGTCATGGTTTTGATAAGGGGCATTTCTTCACATTGATCTGGCATTTTTAATGTCATCCTCCAGATTATTCCATATTTTATACCCTGGATTGTAGTCAGAGGCGATTGCTCTAAGACTGCAAGGGAAGCTCAGCTTCCCCTAAAATGTCAAAAATATAAGTGATCAAATATATTCTGTTGTGAGTACATGTCATTGACTAAATATGCGCTACAATGCGCTCAACTTTAGTTCAGAATCAGCTTCTTATCACCAGTAACGACTTGGCTTTCCTCTCACTCATTCCCGCAGCCTTGTGGACGTTGAGCTTCCACAGAGTTCAATAGTGAGGCAAAGAGTGCAGCAAAACGAGACGAGTCATTGGATAAATGCTGGGCTTTGTCCCACCCATCAGACGCTCAGCGTCTCTTAGGGTCTATGGAGCAGTGGACTGACCTTGGCTGGCTCGGACGCTCAGATTCTGCATGATGATTGGATGATCTGTCTGAGGCTGAATCCCTTTTTGATTGACAGCGAAATGAGTGAATCAGCAATTTTTTGGTGTAAACATCTGTGGGAGCATTTTTTAGTTTCATTCTGTTCTGAGTTGAACCGGAGATTTTATTAATCCTTTTAGCAGCATTTTCTTTGTTAAAAACGACTAGCGACAAATCGAGCTTCTATTTCAGGTAGTTGTTTTGTAGCTGCTTGTGTTTGRAGACAGACGTCTATCACTCTTTCTGACTTCTATTGCAGTTTCTGTCCAGCAGGTGCTGCTGAGCCACTTCCCCATCACAAAGCACTCACAGGCAGACATACTTCACACTAGCCTCATGCAGCAARCTGCACATAA
Source organism: Austrofundulus limnaeus (assembly GCF_001266775.1). Classification (NCBI taxonomy): domain Eukaryota; kingdom Metazoa; phylum Chordata; class Actinopteri; order Cyprinodontiformes; family Rivulidae; genus Austrofundulus; species Austrofundulus limnaeus. The sequence continues at coordinate 157,109 of NW_013953218.1, forward strand.
TGGTAGACAGTGTGAATGTTGTGGACCGGATTTTGGTGAAGCCATTTGATAGTCTTCCTTATGAAGAAAAACAGAGTTAAACAGCAGGGCTGATCAACTCCTCAGATTAATTTGGTGCAAAAGGTGGGGAAAAGTAACAGGTCTTTTCAGCTGTCCTGGTATAACAAAGTGAGCTGTCTGACTGAAAGTGCTGTAAAATGATCTGTGACAGGGTCACAGATCTTTATTTTTTTTTTAAAAAGGAACGGAAGGTAGAATTTACATATAAATAAACAAACACTTTTATGATTTATGAGCTTACCCTTCTTGAAAGACCAGCATCCGCCACTGATTGAAGTACTCCATTCCTTTAAACTGGTTCTAAATTTAGGTTTAACAAAAATCTCTATTCCCTTGAGACTGTAACAACTCCCTCTTTTAACAAAATGTAATTGGATGTGTAGCAGAATGGGTGTTACCTGGTACCTGAGCAGGTAAATTGGTTGGCCAATCACCAGAAGGGGGTGCCCTACTTAAGTGAGCCAGTTTCCTTACTGTGACCTTTCACTGAACTTCCGGGTTACCAGTGCCACGGCATGACACTGGTTTAATTGACTTACTCTGTTGGAGTACAGTTTTCTAAGAANGGCATGACACTGGTTTAATTGACTTACTCTGTTGGAGTACAGTTTTCTAAGAAAGCGAAGGAGAAGTTTGCAGCCGGACTGTTTATTTATGAACTTATTGGCTTGTTGAGGAAAAAGTTTGTCTGCTCAACGTAGGACACAAGTGCCTCCTCCTCCTCCTGACGACGGGGCTTCCATGCAACAAGGGTGAGGTTGTCTTCCTCCCCTCACACCTGTTTAATTGGTAGCGTGGAAAGAGCCCAGTCTACGGACACCTGCTGTTTTGCTTACTTGTTTTAGTTTCTTTCTCTATTATTAAATTCACTCACCTGGTCCTTGCATCTGGCTTCTTGACGCTCAACTGGGTCCCCAAGTTTCCTTGTTCAACAGCGTTTTCGCCTCTGAATCTAATGCAAGCTGATTTTGAGACCAGGCCCTTTTAGTTCTTTTTTTCTTGTTTGTTTACTTATTTATTGGGAGGCCTGTTTAATTTCATTGGTATTATTATTTTCCTTTGTCATTATTTTCGTTTATTTTGTTCTTTTTTGTTGCAGGCTGAGAGCTGACTGGGGCGGTCTTGTGTTCGGTGGTGGTTCCCTTGGTGTGACGGGCCCTGTTCACTCCTTGTATTGTGGAGCACTGTTTGGGTGATTTGGTTTGTGCGTCTGTGTGTTTATTTGTCTTTTTTTTTTGACCGTCACTAGGACGCCTCAGCCTGAACGAAGTTATCACTGTAAATTATTTTTTAACTTGCCTCAGATGTGTTTTAACAATTGTAATAAATTCATATTTTAACTTTGGAACACAGTCTCTGTAATCTGTAGAAAGAGCCTAAGTGCCTTGTTTTGAGTTTTATTCTTGGGGTGGAAGTCCCAGGTGGCGTTGTTGAACCTTAAAAACTTTTCTAAAACTCTCCAAGTTGCCACAAACGTTTGAAGGTAATGTGTTTTTATGAGCCCTATACATAACTGATAAAATACCATAATCAACCAAATCATAGAACTTCAATAACTTCAACTGATGAAACAATGTATTTGATGAGTGATAGCAGTGGTGGGCACTAGTCTCCCAAAGTGCAAATGTGATAATTGTGGACCTAAATTTCTCCTTTGCACTTTTAGGGGTTTTACTAATTTCATAAAATGATGTGTGGATTTGCTCTAAATTAAATTTTGAGTAACACTAATCACAAATAATGTTTCACACTCAAACATCAATTTTGTCTAAAGTCACATCTAGTCTCACTGCATTTTGTAGCCACATAATTCATTAAAACTTCATAATTTTCTTGAACAATGAAGGGGAAAACCGTCTCTACTTAACACAATGGACCTTCACTGTGAGGAAACAGCAACCCCACAGTCCACATGTCGTTCACAGAGCTTTATACTCTGACTTCTGACCCTTCTCAGTGACGGTTTTCACTTAGTAGAGACTGTAGTGTTCCCACAATTTTTTGAATGGCAGGAAGCAGTTAGAACTTCTTCACTGGGTGACAATCCACCTGTGGTTCTGATCTACAGAACCACACTCAGCTGTGCAGTTTGTACTTCCTCTCCGAGGGACTCCACAGCAATAAATATTAAATATTAGTAAAGAACAGTTTAAAATTATATCTGCGTGTTTTCCTACTGAAGCCCTACTATAAACATGAGAAAATGACCTAGAAGCAGCAGAACTAGCAATCCATAACTATTTTTTGTTTTACAACCATGATTTAAAAGTCTGTTTCTACGAATTACCTCCCCATTCTGCGCCGATTTGTGCCAATCTGTCAAAGAAAAATAATTTTACCACTAGATGGTGTGACGCTCCTGCTATGTGTTAATTATCACTTGCAGGTGTGTCCTGTTACCTGATTACCTTCCAGGTCTGTCGGAGGCGGAGTCAGAGCGGTCTTAAGCAGCCAGCAGCGCAGGTGTGAGCAGAGGCACACAGACACACAGACAGACACTTTGACAGACAGACTTTGTCGCAGACGTTGGCAAAAGTGAAAGAGGAGCTGCTGAGGAGGAACAGCTGAGCAGCAGAGTCAGCAGCTGAAGCGCAGCAGCTTGGTAGGCAGCGCGAAGGTGCAGCCGAAGGAGCAGTGGGGAACCAAGTCGTGATTGCTGGTGTGAGGAAAGGCATCAGGTATGCTGGGATCCGAAGACGTCAAAGAGCGAGATCCAACGGAGGTGTGGAGCATGTTGGCGATCTTCATAAGGACCAAAGCGGCCTACGAGGACGGCTTGGTGGCGCAAAAGGCTAGGGCTGACTAAAGTTGATGCACGGACCGGGACGAGAACGATAGCTTTCTTCTGGAAGGAGACGACTCCGAGAGAGGACATTAAATAGTGGACAGGAAGGTCTACCGGGAGCACGACACACACACACACACATATATGTGTGTGTGTGTAATGCTATATATATGTGTGTGTGTGTACATATATATATATACATGTATACAGTACATGTACACATACGTACACATACATATA
>NW_013953218.1:160323-162583 GCF_001266775.1 Austrofundulus limnaeus
ACACACACACACACACACACACACATATATGTGTGTGTGTGTAATGCATTACCATATATTTTGGAAATAATTATAATTAACTGATATGACTTCTATTAAACCCCTTCAGTCACTAATATGACTGGTTAACATAACATAAAAAGTATTAACATTACTAATAACGTTACTACCACAAAGTACTACACTGGTTGAGAAAAAGAAACGTTCTCTTAAGAAACAAAAAAGATTTTAACAGTTCTAAGTTATATAGATTGTTAACAAAATGTAAATGAACTACAACGTCATTAAATAGGACGCATTGGCTTGACATAGAAAAATATAAACAGAGAACAAGACAGAACACAAAAAGAGTAACAAAAATAAAACACTAACACAGACAAAGACCACAGACCATGACAAAGAAWAATCCACTTTAATAGACCATCATACAGTACATTTAAAGCAAAGTGAAAATGTCATCGCAGTCTTGACAAAACCCAATAAAACTGTTATAATGATTGATGCCAAAATAATAATAATAATAATAATGATTGATGCCAAAATTGCCATCTTTATGAGATGGATTGCAGTGCAGTTGTAATTCAGACATTACATCATCACTAACAATGAAACTGCTTTCCGGAACACTTATTTGAAATGAAATATTCATATTTCCTGAAACGGCATATTCTACACCATAGTCTTCAGTGTCAGAAAGTGCTACATCATCCAACTGAGATTCTGAAATGCCTGTATGCCATAATGCTAGTGGGGACAAATTGTGTGTTGAACTTAGGGCATGATGATTCCACTGCTGAACAAATTCATTGGCAAATTGTTGAATTTGCTGCAAGTAAACATAATGTAAGGCCCATATGTGTACTTCGTTAGTGGAGTCCAGAATACCTGTCTCTTCCATATATTGGAAAAGTTGTTTATAAAAATACTTGGTTGACATCAGCCCACAAACGCTCTATTCTCTGATTGTGCACACTTCGCCCGGCAATGAAACTACCTCTCCCTGTTCCTCTCACAGTTATCATATGCCTGGCAACATAAAAATTTTCAGCACCCCTATCACCTCGTACTCTTTGAGGGAGACCGAATTGTGACACGCCATTTTATTTGTGGATATTTTGAGTAAAACCAGTTGACTCTTAAATTACTAAAAGCTGTTAAGCTGTCACTTTCATCATCTACATGAATATTAAAATCCCTCTTTATTATAATTTTATCAGTAATTTATAATAAATCAGACAGAAAAATCCAAGAATTCTGATAAAAACTGAGAATAAGGGGCCTGGTGGACAATAAATAACAACAAGTAACAGATTTTCTGCCACTGTGACAGGCACCGATGACCTTCAGGCCATAGCTCCTGGAAGCTGCATTTGCAATGGAGGCTCTGCACGTAAGCCTAGCAGAAATGTTTCACCATATGTGCAGAAATATTTAATCTGTTTTATCAACTAAAATTAAAATCAGTCCATATTTACTGACCAGAAAAAGGCACATTTCATTAAAACATATTTCAGGAAATAGTCTGTTTTCTTGTTATGTTTCTTAGTTATGTTTCTCATAGTTATTTTTGTTCAAGAAAATTACATCACAGTAAGTCTGATCACTGTGTGTGTAACTTTCCTTATGTTGTAGGCCTATTTGCATTGAGTTACTTGGAAAAGTTAAATAAAATGTGTCGCTGTTATTAGCAGCTGAACAGGCCAGTTAGTCATGGAGGAGGATGCCAGTCAGAGAAGTGAAGAGGAAGGGACAGATGAGCAGGGTGAGGAGGAGAATGAGAAAGTGTTGAGAGGAAGCAGGAAGTGGAGCAAAGACCAGGTACATGTGCAGTGTGCAGGACTGTGTTTATGATGGGTCTTTGTATTAATTTATATTAACTTCTTGAGATCTGAGGATTGTAGTCTAAATCTAGTCTTTATGACATCTGAAACAGGCTGAAAATTTCACAATTTCCCATCAGCATATATTTTTCCTTCTTTGGACTGATCTATRAATTAGTTTTATCCAGTAAGTATTCACATTCTCTAACCTGATGATCTAAACTGATTTTAATACTTTTGTGAATGTTCCTAAATGTGTCCAAGGTAAAACAATAAGTAAAATCTACACCTTTAATCACAAACCTACATGGGACTCACTCTGGATAAAAAATACTTCAACAAATCTTTCAGGAAAAAGTGAAATGTTTGACCAGTTTTGGACTAGAATGCTGTGGTCTGAAGAGGCTACTCCAGTCACACATACATTAGGCAGCTGACCC
>NW_013953218.1:163915-165523 GCF_001266775.1 Austrofundulus limnaeus
AGCTGACCCTGCACCACTTGTGAACCCAAAGGCCACACAATATTCCATTTCAAGTCCACAAAATAATGTAAAAGTCTTAAAAACAAAAGCTGCTTCTACATGTAGTCCTATGAGGAGCGAGAGTCGTTCAGCAACTAACACGTCACACAAGCTCCGCCCCCTGCTGGAGCTCTGAATGGSATTCAAAAATATGGTTTTCATGCTATTTGTAGATAATTACATGTTTTGGTCAAATTTACAATATTTAGACATTTTATTGATATTCATACTACATACAACATATTTTACCAAATTATTCAGTTATTTCACCAACTAAAGTAGCCTTCATTTCACCTTTAAGTTTTTTGAAGACAAATAAAAAWTTTTTAATGCCACTTTGGTTCAGATTTAATGCGTTTTAATGCAACTATTAACTTTTAACAAATCAATGAAATGACTTTTCTTGCTGTTTAATGACACATGGAAACCCTTTGTTTAATCAGAGGAAGTGAAACAGTGAGTCAAACAGAAAGACTCCAACAGGCTGTGGTAATGTGGCAGAGCTCTCTCACCAGGAGAGAGGAGTTTTGTCAAAGTTGGACGTGTCTGATAACAGCTCTGAACACAAACATTTAGATAATGTTAGGTTTAAATACCAAAGTCCCAGGTAGCTTGAGGGCAAAGTGTGGAAGAGACGAGGGCTGCTCACTTAGGACAGGAGCTGTTGAATGATGATCAGTGCTTTCACTCTCAGACTCTTCTGACCTCAAAATCCATGAGAAAGACCTGCCTGCTCTGCTCTGATTCAATCAAACTGTGGCTCTGCTTCATTTGATTTGTTGGAAGCAGAAGTTTAATCCAGGATCAGTAGATTAGACAGCTTTAACAAGACCACAACAGAAAACAGAGTTTTGTTTTGTATTTTCTTCATCATTAAAGATGACAGAAATCTGTGGTGGTGGAGCAACATGTTCAGTGGAGAAGCTCTGATATGATTCATTTCAACCTGAAGCTCATTGTAGAGAGTTTATGTTGACTTCAACTAAATATGGCCCAAAAGTCAAAGTTAGAAAAGCCAAAAGTTCATTTCTTTTTTCYATGAGCAAACATTAAAACTCAGCAGTGATGAAATAATTATTTCTCCATCTGTAAATAAGGAAAATGTTTTCTTCTTACTGCTCTGCAGACGCTCAGTCAGCTCCTTCTTCATCTTCCTCAGGAAATGTAGCRTGATCTTCAGAACAGCTTCTCTGCTGCTCCTCTTCTCATCTTCATCACCATCTAAACCCTCTTCATCTGCCATTTGACTCTCTAAGCTTAGAGAAGGATTTGAACTAAGAAGCTTCTGGATCTTCTTCAGCTCCTTCTCCACAAAAGAGACCATGTTGTCCTCCAGCAGCTGTGAACGAGACAAACACATGATGGAGACAAACTAAGCTAAGCTAGCTCCTGTGTCTCCTGGTCACTGCTGGACAAGTACGCACCAGAAGCATGGAGTCCAGCTGGGTGTGATGCTGCTGCTGGGAGGACTGGGAGCTCTGCTGCTCCATGTTTACAAGCTGCTGAGCCTCTGAGCGCTCCCTCCTAAAGGACACACAGCTGGCTCCAGGTCCAGGTCCAGGTCCAGGT
>NW_013953218.1:165988-167160 GCF_001266775.1 Austrofundulus limnaeus
AAATAAATTGTTAAAAGACTAAATTAGTTTCCTACTTCTTGAGTTCTCCTTTTCTCTGGAGAGTTAGCTGTTCTATCAGACGTATTCACTCCTGGGTGTTTATGAGTCTGTTTATAAAGACTGAATAAATATTATCAGTCCAATCTGACTGGTGCCCTAACTCTGAGTTAGAGTCCAGTTCTTCTCTGTGAGAACATGTGTGTGTCGTCTAACAACAGTCTGAAGTTCAGACTCTGAACTGTTTCCTCTTTCATCTGATTCATCTACTGCTCACAGCTTGTGCTGAAGTCAGAAGAAAAAAGGCTCAGAGCTGAAGATTTAAATGACATTTGATGGACAAAGTCACAATAATGACAGAACAAATGTATGAAAACTTAAAGATGATAAGAAAAGTTCAAACCAGCTGAAGAACTGGAGCTGGTCTACCTCAGCTTCATGCTACTTTCCTTACTGAGGAGTTTACAACAGAGCTCATTGATGACGTCATCTATTAGCATGCTAAGCTATTAGCAAAGAGAGCTACTCAAGTGCTTCTAAAGAGAGGAAAGCCTTTAGCTAGCAGAAACCTGCTGCTAACATCATCACATTAAACAGAAAGAATCAATGACACAAACATGCTGTGTGCAGCTGATGGTTAGCTGCTGCTAGCTACAAAACAACGAACGGAACTGTTTWTTTTATTTTTTTTTTATTAATTTTTTTATTATTTTTGCTGAACGAAAGCTTCTGGTGAAGGGAGGAAGTCACTTCCGTTAGTGGCAGGCCTTCAAAATAAGAGCTCCAACTGAACTGCTCCAAGTAGGGGTCTCTGCGGACGAGTGGGCGTGTCCCAACAAAAAGCTATTCTAAAGCGACACACCTGATTTGACGGATTTTTTAAAGGGACACACCTGACTGGACAAGCAAAAAAAGGTGCGTCACCGTACGGCACCACCTGATTGGACAAGAACAAAAGGGGCGTTACTGTACGGCACCACTTTTTCTAGAGAACCATACCTGGGTCACATTTCTCCTGTTTAACCTTAGTGTTGGGGTCAGGGTCAGGCTGTATCGATGTCAAGCGGGGTCTAAGGATACCGTCATGTAGGCTGTGTCCAAAACGACAGGACGGGTCCTCCGGAGGACCCAGACTCCCCGGTCTCGGCGGGCCGGGTCCTTGGTAGACCGGGAAG
>NW_013953218.1:168022-170128 GCF_001266775.1 Austrofundulus limnaeus
ATTGGTGACTGACTAAATACTTATTTTCCCCACTGTATTTGTCGGACGCATCGGAGGAGTCTTCCGTTTTGGACGTCCTTCGTCGCGGCGCTGTGACGTATGCGGCCGACAAATTCGACCTTCGGAGGACCCGTCCTGCCGTTTTGGACACAGCCGTAGGCCTCGTAGCCCATAGTATATATGCTTTAGACACGCCCACTCTTGTGATACGCCCACTTTGATTCAGCAGATAACCCCTTCTCAACTGCTCTTCAGTTCTACGAGTTAGTGCTGAGAGACAAGTCACTCTGAGCTCTTATTTTGAAGGCCAGCCAGCAGCCGCTATCGGAAGTCTTCTAGTATCACTGCTGCTAACTTTATCATTGTTCTGTAGCTCCGAGCTAACTGTGTCCCGTGGCCTGCTGCTCAGAAGAGATGTGGAGACAGCAGGTAAAAACAGAGCAAGAAGAGAAGTCGGAGGATTTCCTCAGAGCTAAAGATGAGGAAGATGAAAACATGAAGATMCAGATAGAAGCAGTTTACAGCCTCAACCACCAGCTGCAGACATCAGGTTTGTTTTTATTCTTTCTCTTCATGTCATCATGTTACAGTTTAGCACAGTGGCAGCTGGTGGCTTTTTCTCCAGGGGGGGCTACAGCTCCAATATAAACATATCTCAAAAAGACATTTCAAACATGTACTAAGTTGTTTCATGCCAGTGTATTTTACATGAAAATAATAAAACAACATTACATGTAGTGTTTTATTGTTTGTACTTAAAGTTTGCTCTTCTGTTACTGAAAAGCAAATTTCTTCATGACTCAGTCAGGAATGTTTTAACAAGATTATTCTCTATAAAGCATGGTCAGTGCAGTGAGATGTGGTGTTGTGTACCTGAGTAAAGTCTGGATTCTCTTCGGTGTTGAGAAGATCCTCTCAGAGTCAGCTGTGGTCAGAGGAGATGTGATGAGGATCTTCAACAGAGTCACAGTCTCTGAGAAGGTGCTTCAGAGAATTTGCTGTGGTCCTGAAGGAACCTGTCTGCCTACAGCAGTGTAGTACTTGATCAGGGGTCGAATTTATAAAACTTGCGTACGTACAATATGAGCCCAGAAATGTGCGTACACCACTTTTCACGCAAAGGTTGTGATTTATAAAATCCAAACTTGACGTGAAAATGTGCGGTGCCTCACGCCAGCTCTGACCCATGCGTRYGCTYRTTTTGGAGACGTGAAACTGCGACACAGATGGTGAAGTAGTTTTGCATACTTCGGCTCTATATTTGCATTTAATTATACTKATTGTTTTTATCGTCCTGCAGGCTCTCAGAGACGTCCGTAAACCTGCAAAATCAGGGAAAATCTGTCAATTACAGACATTCTGTTCACGTGAGCAGCTGTCAGTCAGCACCTGTCATCATCCAGACACACGATGGAGTGTGTCTGAGCCAATCACTTCTTTTTGACATTGATCAGCTGACTGATTTAAATACATCTTTACATTCATGAGGTACTTTACATTGACTGTTTATGGTTGAGTGTGGGCGTGTAGAGGGTAGAACCTGAGGCGGGACCTCGTGCACAAACTCTGACATGTGGCTGTGATTTATAAAGGAAAGATGCGCAGAAACATGCGTACGCACGGTTTTATAAATCTGAACTTTTTTGGCATACGCCATTTTCACCTTTTGGCCGTACGTTCACTTTTAGTATGGTTTCCACGCAATCCTTTATAAATGAGACCCCAGATGTTTTCTGAATGGCTCAAGATGATGTCACAAACCTAAAAACTATAAATGCACAAACTTAATTCAATACAAAGATGGCTACAAGTGAGCTTTCTAAAATCCTGTAAATTTAATATATAGAAAACTATGTTATTTTAATAGCAAAACATTGTTGCACCTCTATTAAATTTTGGTTTTAAGATATGTTCATTTCATTAAAAACAAAATAAACTCTATACACAGCAGAAGAAAAAAGATAAATAAAATGAAAGGCAGCAGAAAGAAGAAAAAATCTTCTAATATCTGTCAAAAACATAAACAACACAAAAATATATTATTTTAAGTTGTGTTCACCATTAATATACACTCACCGGCCACTTTATTAGGTACACCTGTCCAAC
>NW_013953218.1:177499-178949 GCF_001266775.1 Austrofundulus limnaeus
GTTGCAACGCCACAGCCTACCTGAGTATTGTTGCTGACCATGTCCAGCCCTTTATGACCACAAAACTGTTACTAGTGTGGTGTACCTAATAAAGTGGCCGGTGAGTGTAAATCTGACCCTAGATAAGAAAGAATTACAGTAGTCCAGTCTAGATGTCATAAAAGCATGAATCAGCTTTTCTGCGTCATTTTTGGACAAAATGTTTCTAATTTTAGTGATATTACACAGGTGGAAGAAGCTGGTCCTGGTAACATTTTTAATGTGGGGATTAAAAGACTTGTCCTGATCAAAAATAACACCAAGCTTCTTTACATTAGAACTGGAGGCCAGATTAAAGGCTGCAAAATTGATCCCTAAGATGTTCAGGTCCAAAAACCATAACCTCTGTCTTATCTGAGTTTAGAAGCAGAAAGTTAAGAGTCATCCATATTTTTATGTCTGTAAGATATGCTTGTAGTTTAAGTAACTGGTTGGATTCATCGAGTTTCATGGATAAATATAGCTGAGTATCATCAGCATAACAATGGAAATTTATCCCATTTTGCTTAATAACTTTAATGGAAACATATATAAAGTAAAGAGGATTTGTCCAAGCACTGAACCCTGAGGAACTCCATGATTAACTCTGGTGTAAGAAAAAGATTCATTATTAACATTAACAAACTGAAATCTATGAGTTAAATAAGACTCAAACCATTTTAGAGCTGTTCCTTTAATCCCAATATCACGTTCAAGTCTACGTAATATTGTGAAAATATTGTGATCAATTGTATCAAATGCAGCACTGAGATCTAACAGGACAAGAATGGACACCGTCTGAAGCCATGAGAATATCATTAGTAACTTTCACCACATTTCATATAGAACATTCATTATAATGATTCATATAAATATAATTATAAAATGTTTTAAAATAAAGCTTAACCATAATGCAAAGTTTAGTTAAGTAAAATATTTAAACCTAAAAATCTACAATCAATTACTGTGGTTTCACAGTTAAAATCCAAGCAGTGATTTACATCTAAACACAATAACATTGTAATAACATTCTTTTTTTTTGATCAAGGTCTTTTTATTATTATTTTTTTAGCAAACCACAAAAAAGAACAGACTTACAAAAACAAAACAAAACACACACACCCAAAATCCCTCCCATCCGTCCCCTCCTATACCGGATCCACTGAAATAACAAAAATCGATCTAGTATTCATCAAACGATACAATGAACAGGTTTGTGTATGATGGAACAATAGTTAACCTTTACACAAAATTATCTGCCGAAATTTTTTCTACATAAGATATAAATGGCTGCCAAATGTCAAAAACTTTGTTTACAGATCCCTTAACAGTATATCTAATCTTCTCTAAATGAATGTAAGACATAACTTCTCTTAACCARTGAYCATATACTGGAGGATGTGGATCCTTCCATCGAAGAAGAATAAGTCTT
>NW_013953218.1:179919-188175 GCF_001266775.1 Austrofundulus limnaeus
GAATGTTTGCCTTTCCTCGAGTTTGTCGCCATTCTTCTACTCTTCCAGGCAAGAATCACTCAGGGGTCGAGTCCGGACAGACCAGATGCTCAAAACAGCAAGGACATTTAGTAGAGAACCATAGAATGAACAAGTCGGAGCGGGAGTCACGCGACACACGTCTCACTCCTCCGCCATCTTGCCCCGCCCTCTGTAATAACATTCTTTTTATGTGTTCTTTTCATACATTGATAAAATTATGAATAAAAGAAGATTATTATTTTTATTATCAGATTAATAAGACGAAAATATCTCTTTACTGTTTAAGAAAACATGTTATGACTAACTTGAACAGAGTTCTGTCTCTTTAAAGGAGGCCTTCTGAGCAAAGTCAAAGACAGGCTGTTTTTTCCACCCCTAGGTGACCACTACAAATGTAAAACTGCATTGCATATAAGCAGTGCTTCTAAGGCTGAGTTCACCTGAAACTCATCAGACTGAAGAAGTCTCTTGGCGAGAGACGAAATGTTTCACTAAAGAAGGACCCATCCAGAGGACCTACCTCTCTGACCTACTTCTTCTATTCTCATGGGATCTTTGCATTGACTTCCATTCATTTACCAGACATTTCTAAAGCCTAACCCACCAACAGTATTTTCCCCAATGGGGACTCGGCTATAATTTAAGTTCAGTGGTGAGTTTTAATCTATTATTTAGGTGTTTTTAATCAGTTAAACTCTATTTTAATGACAAGAATTAGGAAACTGAAGCTAGTAAATTACAGAAATTGGTCAATTCAAACATTTAAAGTAGTACTGATTGTATTATTAGCAAGGATAAAATGTTAATTTTTTAGAGTTTCAGTATTTTTTTCATAAAACAGTGCTTCATGGGCAGAGAACTAACTTTTAACAATGGGATCATGGAAAGAACAATTAGTCATCTGTTAATTCATTCATGCTATTTCATTATATTTTCTTGACTTTTTGCTGACTTCAGGTGACAGTAAAAATAACCCAATACTTAATCCATCAATATTTAATCCATGTCCATGTCTGTTGATGTAGGAGCTGTTAGATTCAGCAGGTAGAGTTCTGTCAGGTGAGCGGTGAAGGTGCTGGGCAGGTGTGAATGAAATAAAAAATGTTTACTCAAATTAATATTTATTTTGAGTACATTCTAGTCAGCTGTGTGAACTTAATSAAAGGAATTATGGATCTAAAAGCATAATYTACAGCATGATTAACATTATTTCTAGAAAGTGGTAGAAATTGTTTTTCATTATTAGGATTTGCCTGATTAAATAAAAGTCAATAAATAAATCTGTCAATTCATCCATCATTAGATTTCTGATCAGTTCCAAACATCCACGTATCAGTTTTTCTTAATCTTTACAGGATGATAAAACTGATGAAAGTTATATTTTATATGACTACTGTTTGACACAAAGGCTGCATGATGTCCATTTGTTCTGAGTAGACCTGTCATTTAATTAGAAAAATAAATGCCTTTGATCTGTTCATTGTGTAGTTAATATTTTAAACACGCAGATGCTTGGCACAATGACATGTTACAAATAAAACTAAATCAAGAACAAACAATATAAAATAAAATTCTCCTCTAAAGTCATTGTTTGGGATAAATTGTCACCTTAATTTCATTATCTGAGCCANTACAGCATGATTAACATTATTTCTAGAAAGTGGTAGAAATTGTTTTTCATTATTAGGATTTGCCTGATTAAATAAAAGTCAATAAATAAATCTGTCAATTCATCCATCATTAGTTTTTTGATCAGTTCCAAACATCCACGTATCAGTTTTTCTTAATCTTTACAGGATGATAAAACTGATGAAAGTTATATTTTATATGACTACTGTTTGACACAAAGGCTGCATGATGTCCATTTGTTCTGAGTAGACCTGTCATTTAATTAGAAAAATAAATGCCTTTGATCTGTTCATTGTGTAGTTAATATTTTAAACACGCAGATGCTTGGCACAATGACATGTTACAAATAAAACTAAATCAAGAACAAACAATATAAAATAAAATTCTCCTCTAAAGTCATTGTTTGGGATAAATTGTCACCTTAATTTCATTATCTGAGCCAAAGCAGTGAGTTTAAAAACAGGATGATTCAACTAGAATCTGTCTCTAATTTAGTTATTTAATCAAGTGTTTTATGTATGTAAAAGTAGGTTTGGGAACCTSGTAAAATACACCAGAATGCAGGAAACTGCATCTACTAATTTCAAAATTTTCTGGGGGAGGACCCCCAGACCCCCAACTAATGCCCCCTCACACACATTACAATGATTCTGATGCTCATTACTAAACATTAGATAGGATAAACCAACACACCTGTAGTGCACCACCTGTGTACCACAAAACTGAACTGTGTTCTATGAAACTAGTTGATTGTCAAACTGAACTCCTGGTGAGATTAAAGAGCTTCTACAGTAGTATAATTCAGGTGAACATCATATATGTGTGATTGAGTACACGTTATTGCTCCACAGCAGAAACATTTACTTTGTTGTTTATGAAGTGTGAAGAGGCAGGTTTTGATCGATGAATACAAAATACAAAAATATTACATGCGAGTGCTACATCTTTGCCTAGTTTTTTATACATACAAAAATTGGGCTGGTCTTGGCCATTAAACTCCAAGGCTGAAAAGTTTCCCCACTCAGCCCCCGGGCTATAATTCTTCACTTCACCATCTGTGTTGCAGCTTCCAGTCTCCAAAATGAGCGTATGCATGGGTTAGAGCTGGCTAAGTGACCACACATTTTCATGTCAGGTTTGAGTTTTATAAATCCCAACCTTTGTGTGAAAAATGGCAAATGCAAGTTTCTGGCCCCATTTTGTGTGACGCAAGCTTTATAAATGCCACCCCGGGTTCTAAGTGAGCTCTGGATCCAGTTTAGCTCTAAAACCTGTTTGGTTATAAACACAATTGTTACCTGAGCAGTCCAACAAGAGATGTACTGAATGTGTGAATWTAAAGCTACAGTTCTCCTTTAATGTCCTGTTCATGTTTCAGTGGTTCCTGAAGGTGTTCATCTGCGGATTAAAGAAGATCCCGAAGAACAGAACCCTGATGTGGACCAGCAGGACCAAGAACACCTCCAAATAAAAGAGGAAGAGGAGGAACTGTGGAGCAGTCTGGGAGCAGAGCAGCTCAATGTGAAGGAGGAGACTGATGCCACCAACTTTACGTTCACTGCAGTTCCTTTGAAGTCTGAGGATGATGAAGATAAACCTCTGTTCTTACAGCTTCATCAACACCAAGCTGAAGTCAGAGATCTTCCAACCAGCAGCTCAGCTCAGGATTCTGACTCCTCCGAGACTGAAGTCAGTGAGGATGATGAAGAGGATGATGATGTGAACAATCCTGACTCTCAGCTTAAACACGTAGCAGAGACTGGGTCAAAAACTGAAGACACTGATAAAGACTGGGAGCCATCTCCCAGCAGGGTTCCAGAATCAGGCGTAAAAAACCACAAAAATGAACAGAAGCTGTTGTGTTGTGAGCTGTGTGGGCTATGGTTTAACACAAAGGCCAGTTTAAACACACACATGAGGAGCCACACAGGACAGAAACCATTTTGTTGTGAGCTGTGTGATCAAAGGTTTACTGAAAAGGGCAGTTTAAACATACACATGAGAATCCACACAGGACAGAAACCATTTTGTTGTGAGCTGTGTGATCAAAGGTTTRCCACAAAGAGCAGTTTAAACAGACACATGAGAATTCACACTAAAAACAAAGCACTCATGTGACTCCTAAGTTGAAACCACACAGAAGGAATCATCCGTTTGTCTTTACACATGCTTCAGATAAATTAAGACTATGTTGCTTTTTAACAAGTTATGAAAGTCCAGATGATGATGATGATGATGATGCCATGGATCTGGAAACTTTAATATGTTAGTTGACAGCATTGGAGTGATTACAGACACACCTGTGGACACATTTTAAAGCTGACCCTAAACACTGTTTCTTTGTGTGAGACCCCAGGAACAATCAAAAGAAATCAGTCCTGATATCAGGAAGAAAACTGTTGACCTGCACAACTCTGGTTCATCCTTGGGTGTGTATGAATGCTAAAGTTAATGGTCCAAACTGAAAAGAGCAGTCTACAAATCTGAGTCAGTTCCACTAGTTTTGTCAGGGAGAACCAGACAAAACTCCAGCAAACTACTCAAATAAACTTGTGGAAGGATACTGTTGTGGAAAATATTTATTAACGGGCAGAAACACATGAATAAAAGAGAGTGCACTGCGCAGATGGTCATGATGATTTAATAAAAGGTTTCACAAAGGGCAAGATGAGCCGTGAGGTGAACAGGGGAAATCAGACCCTTGAGCACCACCGCAAACTGACTAGCATAGCCACAGGAAATGGTATATACATGCAGGCAGAGCACAAACAAGGCAATGACAGAGTTACAGGTTTTCAGTAGGATCAAAATGAGAACAGACAGTGGTGTCTTTCAATCATAGGTACAGATTATGATAAATCGTAGCAGTTATCAAAGAGATACAGAATAGAATGTCAAGGCAATTGTGAACATAATGATCAGGCAGAGTTATATAATTATTTCTAGCACACTCCCCTCCTCTTGTTCATTCATTGAAAAACTAGATAAGGGAAAATAATTATATACTGGCTTAACAAAAATGTAAAAGAAACAACAATAAATGCAATTTAAAATAAGTTAAACAGATCAAATAAGAAAAGATTATTGAAACAACTCAATAAATCAATGAAATGAATGTCAAAAATTTAAAGCAACTCTAATGGCCTAAAATTTAGTCAACACCTCAAATGTAATCTTCTTCCTTGCAAATAGATCTTTTAGCCGCAGATGTCCCAAGACWTACTTTGAATGTGGGTGTTAATCAAATAACAGCTAATTGGCATATGTGATTGAATTCACATAAGAACTTTAATCAAAGTAAACCTGGACAAATCAATTAGAATAAAAGCTTAAGGCCTTAACTCTTAAAACAGACTGAGTAAATGTAAATAGCAAACGATAAATAGAACCACAACAATTTTATGAACTTAAGAGTAAAYGGAAATAATGTCATCAAAATGTGTAAAATAAGTTTCCACTCCATTCAGGAAAACTATATTCCATCCCAACAATCAATCAACAATCCCACCTCTCTGGTGGCGATCCAGAAGTGGAGGGAGAAGTCCGCCACTGAACTTTGTCCTTGCCATAAAGCCATTAGCCTCTTCAAATCTGTTTCCTGATGAAGAGGACATTCAAAAACTTGCTGGACATCATTTAAGAAAGTGGAAAAAGAGTAATTATTCACAGAGGAGTTGTGGAAGTATGCATGAGCCCACCTTAAGGCATCTCCTTGGAAAGCGGAAATAAGGAAAGTTATTTTAGCCGAGTCGGAAGAAAAAGTATCTGGAGCTCTACAAAAAGCAAGGTTACACTGGAATAGGAAACCATCAAAATGTTCAGGATTTCCACTAAAAAACTGACTGGGGCGAGTTTTGGGCTCATGACCGGGTGGTTGATGGTAGGAGGCTATTGGTGGCGATGTGGGGTCAGAAACGTTTGAAGGGGCGGAAGCAGCTGAGGCTAGGAGGGAGGTTAATTTCTGGTCAAGGGAGTAAATCATACCACTCAATTCATCCATATTGTCAGATTGTTTTTGTTGTTGGGACAGAACTAGTTGTAATAATAATAATAATAATAATAATAATAATAATAATAATAATCATTTTATTTGAAAAGTGCCTTTCAGGACACCCAAGGACACTTAGAGCAGTAGGTACATCATAGGAGAATGTGTGAAAATACAGATTAGAGACAAGATGGCATGAGTTACAGAGCATTGTTTACAAATGAAGTTGGATATGCTAATCTAAAGAGATGTGTTTTCAAAGCAGTCTTGAACACAGGAAGAGAGGTGGTGTTTCTTAGGTCAGGTGGTAGAGAGTTCCAGAGGAGAGGTGCAGAGCAGGTGAAAGCCCTGCTCCCCATGGTGGAGAGGCGGGCAGTGGGTACTTGAAGGGTTAGGGAAGAAGAGGATCTGAGAGAGCAGGAGGGGATGGAGATGTGTATGACGTCAGTCATGTAAGGAGGGACAAGATGGTGGATAGCTTTAAATGTGAGAAGAAGAATTTTGAAGGCGATGCGTGATTTGACCGGGAGCCAGTGGAGCTGCTACAGGACTKGGGTGATGTGGTTATGGGAGGAGGTTTGGGTGATGACAAGTGCAGCCGAGTTCTGCACCATCTGAAGCTTATGGAGGGATTTGTTGGGGAGGCCAAAACGGAGAGAGTTGCAGTAGTCGATCCGTGATGTCACAAGACTGTGGACAAGGATGGCTGTGGTGCGGGTTGTGAGAGGTGGACAGAGACGGTTGATATTTCTGAGGTGGAAGTAGGCAGACCAAGTAACATCAGTGATGTGTGCAGTGAAGGAGAGAGTGGTGTTGAGGATGACACCAAGACTCTTGAACTGAGGGGAGGGGGTTAGCAGAGTGTTGTTGATCGGTATGAGGAGACTGTTAGATTTTGAGATTGAATTTTTAGTGCCGACAAGGAGGATTTCTGTTTTATCGCTATTCAGTTGAAGGAAATTGTCTGAAAACCAGCGATTGAGTTCATTGAGACAGTCAGAGAGGATGGAGGGAGGGTGTTTAGAGTTTGGCTTGGTTGAAAGGTAGAGCTGTGTGTCATCTGCATAACAATGGAAACGGACACCAAACTTGCAGAAAATGTAAGCAAGAGGAAGGAGGTAAGTAATGAAGAGAAGGGGTCCACTGACAGAGCCTTGGGGCACGCCAGTGGAAACGGGAGATAATTCAGAGTGGAAGGATTTAATCTGGATGAAATGAGTGTGGTCAGAAAGATAAGATTTGAGCCAGTTAAACGCAGTTTGATGGTCTGAAAATTCTTTTTGCAGGCGGAAACATCATCTTGTAATGCAGCTATATGTGCAGCAGAACTCATTGATCAGCTCTGTGTGATAATGCTTTAGTCTCCAGATGATTGTCGATTTCATCTGAGTTAGCAGGTATTCGAACTGGGCATTCATATGCTGATATATTTTTTGAGTTTCAGATTGATTTGTTTCATTTATCATAGTTTTCAGATAGCTTAATTGACTCTTCAGCTCAACTTTCATCTTTTGAAGCTCCACCATCTGCGTTGGCACTGCAGACTGGGGCTGTGGCTTTTGAGGAATGGCGACGAGGGGCGAATCCAGCA
Organism: Austrofundulus limnaeus; assembly: GCF_001266775.1. NCBI lineage: Eukaryota > Metazoa > Chordata > Actinopteri > Cyprinodontiformes > Rivulidae > Austrofundulus > Austrofundulus limnaeus. Next base: position 187,149 of record NW_013953218.1, read on the forward strand.
GATCACCTTCAACCAACTCCATGTCTAATAAAGTATAAGCTGTAATTTTTTATGACTGCAATGGGGATGCCAAGTTCTCATTTAAATCTACAATTATTTTGTCTTGAGTGCTCATCATTTTTGATGAAATTTTTTTAATATATTAATTTTTTTACTTTACTAAATATTAGTCACTTCCATTAATTAAAGTTTGTTGCTTAAATAAGTCCCATGTTGGGTGCCATTGTTTTATGTGACGGTTCCGGTTTATGAGTTTATTGTTAGTTATTTTGAATAATTAAATTSGGTGCCAGCCAGGTTTCCCTCCTGACCTATAGGATATTTTACTATTGTGTGTGATTTTATGGTTTGATTTATAATGGCTTAGTTTAATTTGTAGCTTAACCAGTCACACAAGGACATGCAAGTTATAAAAAGTAATTACACACCCTTTTTAACCTTAATTAATTCATTGACCAAAAAATATGTAACCAAGAAATAAATAAACGCACAGCGAAAATGAAGATCTTTTCAATATATTGTTTACACACAAAAAATTCACAAAAAATATGAACAACCCCACCCCCTCTAATGTCCTTACAAATATTCAATGGTGCAGTCTTTTGTTTCAGTCCATGAACTTTTAGTCTTCACACAAAAAACTTGGCCTTTGCTCCAAAAACTTGATTTTTAGTTCCACAACAATCAAATATTCCACAGAAAAAAGAGGATGGAAGCCATAAACAAGGTATCATACAAGTGGAGTTGGTTGAAGTTTATTGACTGGGTGTGATTAGAAACAGTTATGCTGGTTTAGAGATTGCATACGTCATCATTGCGCGTTCAACCAATCAAGCTGCTTTGACTTGTGGTGATGTCATTTTACGGCGACTGGAACAACACTCCTTTTATTTTTTTCCGCAATGGATTTAAGCTTTTAGATAAGATACAATAAGATAATATAAGATAAGATAAGATAGAACTTTATTGTCCTGATGCATCTCAGTAATCCAGGTAAAAAGAAAAAAATTGTAAAGGTCTTCTGGAC
>NW_013953218.1:189175-199565 GCF_001266775.1 Austrofundulus limnaeus
AGGCAGGGCTTAAAAGCCTGAATTTTGCCTGAAACTCTCAGACTGAAGAAATCTCTTGGAGGAGAGACAAAACGTTTCATTAGAGAAGAACCCAGCCAGAAGACCTATTCAATTTTTTTCTTTTTGATAGAACTTTATTGATCCCAAAGTAGTGAAATTTGAACATTACAGCAGCTCAAAACAGTGGAGTTGCACTAACAGGCAGCCTGCCGTGGCGCCAACTTAGAAACAAAGGAAAACTGAAAATCACACAAGGGAAGTGGAGATGAGGAAAAAAGCAAAAACATCATATTATAGCAACACTGTGACACACTGTGGTGTTTATGAAAAAACCTCAAGCATAGAGCAAGTTTATTAGCCAGAGGAGTGAGTGAGTTTAAGGGGGCCCGAAGAATCCAGTCCCCAAAATCAGCGCAGCTATAGTTCAGAAATATTGATGGAAACTGTTCATTTTTGTGCAGCTTTCAGCCAGCTCTAGAAAAGCAGATTAGACGGGCGAGAGGAGGGGGGAAGGTGGGGGGCAGAGCCTTTGTCGACACAACCAGCCGGGAAGAATTTAGTCAACAGATCCAAGGCYGTTGTCGGGGAGATCCAGATTCTGTAATCAGTTGTTTTGGAACAGAGAAGACAAGCAGACAACAACAATTTTCCATCTGCTTTAGAGTTTCTGCTGGTACTCTCAAGGTTGGCGATCCCAATCAGGCAAAATGGTGTGGACAAATTCTGCTGAGCCCGAATCCATCAGCTTCCTCCTAGATCAATTCCATCTGGCCAGCAAAGTCCAGGGACCACAGCCGGCCCGCGACCCTCAATAGAACCGCTTGCAGACCRAGTCCRGCTCRCTCAAGRCAMAATGTCYGAGTTCTGATAGAATACGGTCACCCATCGAAATGGTCAGTCAGCCAGGAGATGAACAGCCACCGACGCTGATTTGCAGAACACCAGGAGACCACCCAGCCAATCTGTAGAATCCAGTGATCGGAGTCCAGACATAAATCCAGAACAGAGAAGAACAGAGATCCCACCTTTGACATGTCCTATGGAAGAAGAAAAAAACTTTGTTCCAAAAATTTTATTGAGGGACCAGCAAACCAAATCCAGAAAAATAAAAAAATCCATGGTTTCTTTTTTCGGATGAAAAATGTAGAGAAGGCTTCAGCACCAAAGCAGGGAAAGATAAGGAAGGGCAGGAGAGAAAGAAGAAGTGTCTTACTCCTCAGAGAGTGGAAACAAAAACAAAAACAAAAAACTTTTTTTGGCATTTACTCCGTGAGAATGCTTACACAAAGGATTTTTGCACACTTCATTTTTTTTTCTTTTTCTTGGGTCCGATTGAATTCACAAAAGCTTCTTGGGAGCCGCGCTGTAAAATTGCCTCGTAAGACGGTGAGCACACACGAAAATGATTGAGGTGGGGCGTTTTTAAAGAGATACGGCTGCACTGAGCACAGGTGCTTGACATTACTAATCAGAGATGACATTAATTATGTCAATTTTATTTTAAAAGTGGTTTTAAAAATCATACTAAAATAATTAATATAGTACAGAAACACTAATGCATTTTTTTAGGAATGAGGACGGAGAGTTTTATTTACTTTAATTTATAAAGTGAGGGACAAATCAGGCCGTCACAAGTGAACTTCTAAATTTTAGCCTATGCACAATTGGAAAAATACGATTGAACAATGAAGTTTTTCTCAAATGCAACTGCAATAGACATTACATGCTTCTTATGATGCTGTCATTTTCTCTGTTTTCAGGACTTTCGATAAGTCCCAAAGGGGGAAATGTGGTATCTATAAAACATTGAAATAAAACTCTGATAAGGCCCAAAGCTTAAAATGGAAGCATTCGTCTGCTCATTCCAGCTGCAATGCTCAGTAGTTTATCTTCTGTACAATAGAAGAAGCCCACTTAGGAATGTGTTTTTGTTAAACTCAGTATCTCAGAAGTTCACCTTATTAGGAAATGGTGTGACCCTGATTTTCAAAAGACAAYCTTAAGTTATGTTTTACAGCAGGGTGTGGCCATGTTTATAAAAATGGCAAGTCCCAGTTTTTGAGAGGAGTCTCTCTAGTGATTGGCCTTGAGAGCTCATAATTGAATATTAGGCAGATATTTGAAATAAAGATCTTCACTGTTCAACTGCCTAAGTCTTTCTTCATCACATCACAGCAAAGGTTGAAACCCTTCATAATCGACACTTCAATACAATTTGGGTTGCAAGCACAAAGTGCCATGATCTAGCTGAGAGAAAGTTGAGCAAGGAGGGTGGGAGTCACGAAGTAGAGGGGGAGCTGTGYGTGCACGTAATTTGAATGCACACGGTTCAATTTATTGTTCATTCATGTTGATATCTGCTCTCAAATCAGTGTAAATGTGCRCACAAGCTGATGGCACAACAATGCCAGACAACTCCCTTATGCCACAGCTGCCCCATTGAATTTCAATGAATTGCAAATAATTGTTGGACACAATAAGGATTAATTAAGAGTATTTGCTATTTTATTTATTATTAGGATAGTAACAGATATTAAAGAGCTACATTTTCATTTTTCACAAGAAAATGATGACAAACTGATTCTAACAAATCACAGTTGTCCCCTTTTAAAAGAATTAACAAAAATACATTTTCATTAAGTAGACTATCACATATTCAGTCCAGGTTGTGCCGGGATATAGCACATATACAAGCCACAGTAATGAGTTGAAACTCCAAAGAGTAGCCAGTTGAAGAGAAGCAATTAAGGTTTTTTTTTAAGACAGGCATTCTCAGGGTCACAGGGATGGTTTCCAAACCAACAATGTTGTCGAGTCCTCTGCAGGAATGGCTGGTGTGGCAGCTCACCTCATGGATGACTTGAGGTACACGGTTTAGGTCAATATTTTCCCTGTTGAGAGACAATGAACAATAATTTTTAAATTAGATTATATTAGATTAGATAGACCTTTATTGTCACAGAGCACAATGAAATTAAAGGTAGCATTTTATTCAATCATTGCTCACTTTGAAATGGTTAAATCAGATTACTGTTCATTTCTAACTAATTATTCACACAACTGTTTAGACATTCAGTTTTCTCAGTTAATTATAAAGAGTAACCTTAAAGAGTAAGTAAACCCAGAATCAATGTTTTTTTGCAGATAAACTGTCTAACTTGTGCCTTAATGGTATTATTTTTATATTTCTGTTCAAATTTAGACATTTTTTGTTAAATTGTTTAATTCTGTAATATTTAGTATAAAATCTTGTTAGGACAGTCCTCTGGGTTGTGAATGGTGGCCACTGCAGATGAATTTTCCTATTGGTTAAAATGGTACATGCTAATGTGGCTTGGTACATGCTTACATCACAGCTCCCATTTGTCATGGTCTGTGTTTCTATGCCTCAGTTTCTTTCTAGTGTTTCTGTGTTCCTCTGTGCAGCTCTGTCCTGCTGTCTTTCCTCCAGCCCCACCCACGCTCACCTGTTTCCTCGTGTCTCCTCCAGGCGTTTGTCATTGYCTCTCATTAGTTGTCCTGTACAGTATATTCTGTGTCCTATCTTCAGTGTTTGTCAGATCATTGTGCTGTATCCCCAGCTTGTGTGGTGTGTTCCATGTTTCTCAAGTTTTGTGCCAAGCCTCATGAGTTTTTGAGCTGCCTTGACAGCATTTTTGCTTTAAATAAATCTTTGTTTTTGCCTTTTTGAACCTGCCTGCACCCTGGGTTTTTTCCTGCCCAAAACCTTACAGAGTGATATGACCAACAGAACCCAGCAGGCAGTTTACTGATATTTTTTCTACATCCTGCGTGATGTCTGCCCAACCACCCTCAACTCTGAAGCTAGACTCAGCAGACATAGGAAATTGTTAAATACAGCAGGGGCAAAGAGAGCTGGCTAAGCTGTCTGCTCTCTTCTCATCAACTTGCCCTTTGAGGACGGCAGTATCTGGTGGATCTGTTGCCCACACTCCCACCCCTCCTGTTGTCCCTGAGTCCTCTGTTCCTGAGTCTGCTGAGTCCTCCTTTCTTGAATCTTCTGAGTCCTCTGTTGCTGAGTTGGTGGTTCCAGTTTTGAGTTGGTGATTCCTGAGTGGCGGTCCCTGAGTTTCTTGGGTCGGCTGCTGCCACCTCCTTGTCACCTGGGTCATCAGCCATCATCTCTTCATCCCCTCTCTTACCTGTGTTTGCCATAATCTGGACTCAGTCTCCATCAACTTCTGCCGGCTCCTCATCGCCTCCTCCCTAGGCTCCACATTTTCTCCCACCTCCTCCCTAGGCGTCCCATTTTCTCCCACCTCCTCCCTAGGCGTTACATTTTCTCCCACCTCCTCCCTAGGCTCCACATTTTCTCCCACCTCCTCCCATGGCTCCACATCTGTTCCCGCCTCCTCCCGTGGCTCCATGTCTGTGTCTGTTCCTACTGATCCCATGTTGGATGGTTTCCTGGCCGTCCCCCTGAAAGTTTGTGTTTTGTCTTCGAGTCTGTCTTGTCACCTGTCTCCTCTAGTCCCGTACCTGTCCTTGTTGACGGCTGGAGCTGTCGATAAGGTGGGAGGGGAGTACTGTCATGGTCTGTGTTTCTATGCCTCAGTTTCTTTCTAGTGTTTCTGTGTTCCTCTGTGTAGCTCTGTCCTGCTGTCTTTCCTCCAGCCCCACCCACGCTTACCTGTTTCCTCGTGTCTCCTCCAGGCATTTGTCATTGTCTTTCATTTGTTGGCCTTTATATTCTGTGTCCTGTCTTCAGTGTTTGTCAGATCATTGTGCTGTATCCCCAGCCTGTGTGGTGTGTTCCATGTTCCTTGACTTTTGTGCCAAGCCTCATGAGTTTTTGAGCTGCCTTGACAGCATTTTTGCTTTAAATAAATCTTTATTTTTGCCTTTTTGAACCTGCCTGCACCCTGGGTTTTTTCTGCCTGAAACCTTAAACCATTTATTTATTTATTTATTTATTTATTTATTTATTTATTTATTTATTTATTTATTTATTTATTTATTTATTTATTTATTTATTTATTTATTTATTTATTTATTAAAGAAAATAACTGTATACAATAGAACAAAAATATGCACATCAAGTAAAATAAAAGTCAGCAGAGGGAAGAGTTTTTTTACATGTGCCCCTTTTTTACAAAAATATATTCAAAATACTGTATAGTGTTTTACAAAAAAAACTAAACTAACAAAAACAATTGTTTTTCTGGATGTATGCAGGCCTCAGAGAACATTAAACACAAGCTGAATGCTACACCATCTGTGCATAAATCATAAATAAATTTTTGATTTGCTTAAAAACAAATTATAATCTTTCCATACTGTAACAGTWCTATACAACATTTCAAACACATTCTAGACAGTTTATCAGCTAAAAAAAGTTAATTTTGGGGTAAGTTACTCTTTAAGTCACTTCCGGGAAATAAATCCCCTGGTGAGGATGGTTTTCCACCTGAGTTTTATAAAGAATTTCAACACTTTGTAGTACCACTTTTGATGGATATTCTCGAGCAAGGCAGAAGAAAAGGGGTTTTCCAGACTCCTTTGCTCAAGCTGTTATAACGGTCATCTATAAAAAAGGAAAAGATCCTCTAAAATGTTCTTCTTATAGGCCAATCTCACTCCTCAATACCGATTATAAATTAGTTACAACAATGTTAGCAAAAAGATTGAAAAGGTATCTACTAATCAGCCCCAATCAAACAGGGTTTATTCTAAATATATTTTCTACTAATAATGTGAGACGATTGTTTAACATAATATATATTGCCAATAAAAAAAGATACTAAGTGTAGCTGTATCACTTGATGCCGAAAAGGCTTTTGATATGGTTGAATGGCAATACCTTTTCTCTGTCCTGAAGAAATTCGGTTTTGGTGATGGGTTTATCAATTTGATACAACCTCTTTATAGATCCCCTCAAGCTAGAGTTGTCACTAATGGGATCACCTCAGCTTCATTTCGGCTGTATAGAGGCAACAGACAGGGAGATCCAGTTAGTCCAGCCCTTTGTGTACTTGCCATCGAGCCCCTGGCTGAGGCCATTAGAATAAATTCTAATATTAGTGGTTTTGAGATTGGTACAGATATACACAAGATTTTGCTTTTTGCGGATGACATTATTTTATTTTTAACCAATCCAGAATACTCTCTTTGTCACCTTCGGGAATTATTGAGTAAATACAGTTCATTTTCTGGATACAAAGTTAACCTGGAAAAAAGTGAGCTTTTACTGATGTCTGTATTTGACCAAAGTAAAATTAAAAACCTTTCTAATCTCAAATGGTCTCCTGGGGGTTTCAAATATTTAAGGGTGTTTGTTGACAGTAACCTTAAAAACCTCTTTAAACTCAACTTAGCTAGCCTCCTTCAGAAGGTGAGTGAGGATTTAGGAAAATGGATGGATTTAACTCTCGCATTACTTGATAGAATTAATGTCATAAAGATGAATATCCTCCCTAGGTTTCTGTATATGTTTCAGTCACTCCCAATTCACATTCCAACCGCATTTTTTGATCATTTTGTTTCAGGGGGTGRCCGCTCCCCCTCCCCCTCGAACGACTGGTTGCACCAGTGTGACCGGACATTCGTTTTAGTCGCACTACTAGGAAATCAGGTCGCATTTGCGACCAAATTGGTCGCACTCTAGAGTCCATGTCAATTCCCGACAGTTTTCGACAGTTTCCCATTCTGAAAAAATTGTCCGGCTAACAGCCCTGAATCGCAAGTTTCACAACAATTTTCTGTGTCAGTAACTGCCGAAAATCCCATTTTTATGCAGTGATTGAAATGCACTTTATCAGTAGCCTGTTCTAAATACATGATTGGTTTGTAATTTGTATTTGAATCTGACAACTGCCAAAATAACAGTTTGACAGAAAAAACTCGTACACTGGCACCAATAAAGCAGTGCTTTAAGTGGGCCAGTACGCACCGGTACGCAGTACCACCACTTCCAATTTTACCCCTCAGCATACCGGAAACTTATTTACTGAGTCTGATGTGTTCCGGAACTTTTTGTTTGAACTCTGTGTTTCTCATTTCCCTCTGCTCCCTGTACATAGCTCTGAACCGCGGCGTGCAGGCTGAGAAACAAAATAGAAAAGGAAAAGAAAGGTGCGTGCATGCTCACTCTTGGCCAGCAGCGTGCTCTTCTCACAACACAGAAGGAATTTATGAAGAGAAAAGCATGACAAAGTATGGAAAAATAAGTTGGAAAATGCATGAAAACAGGGAATACGGTGCTGAACGGTACAAAATCAAGAGTTTGAGTGACGGATCAGATGAAACACGAGGATGATGAGGTGTCGCTGGGGAGTGAGATACTAAACATGAATAAAACAAAAACAGCCAGGAGGTAGACTAATAACATGAGAGAAAGTAAAAAGGACTCATTAAATGAAGAAAATAAAACTAAACAGAAACGCACGAAGAACAAAATGCAAAGAAACTAAAATAAGTTATTATTAAAGACCCAACCCACCCCCAGCATGGACTATTCACACCCCTGCCCTCCGGCCGGAGGTACGGATGTGTGACAATATTTTCTGAACAATAAATCACTTTATATTCTTTATAATTCACTTATCTTGCCATATTTAATGTATTGTTCAGAAGTATGGGGAATTAATTACAAAAGCTCTACAACCACTGAGTATCCTACAGAAAAGAGCCATCAGAATTATCCATAACGTAGGAATATATGAAAACACAAACTTATTATTTTTACAATCTAAAATTCTTAAATTTGAAGACCTAATTATTATTAGGTCTTAGGTCTTCAAATAAATTATTTCCCGAGCCCATGCAGAAATTGTTTCTAGATAAYAAAGGGACATATAATTTAAGGGGTTATTTAAATTTAAGGAGTCGTWGGATACGCACAACAAGAAAGAGCTTTTGTATTTCAATTCATGGTGTCAAACTATGGAACAAACTAAAAGAGGACTTAAAAAGTCAAAGTTTAATACAATTTAAAAGAAAATATAAGGAGGCTATTTTTTCAGAATATAGAAATATGAATGGGTGAGTGGGTGTTTAAATGGGTGTATGTAAACTAATAAGCGCATATGAATGTATGTCTATAGCTGGATGAATATACTTAAATCTCAATGTTTGTTCAGGTGCATTAAATTCATGTGTTTATGTATCCTTTAATATGTAGATATGAGAAGTGACTGTAACACAAAGGGTTGTACAAGAGTAAATATAAATTTACATTGTAAATTTAATGATTTACTAAGTCAGCCTGAGGTTTATTATTATATATTATTTGAAAATAGTACGGGGTAGGAGTTTATAAGTTTTTACTTCTTCCTACTCCATTTCGAACATGTTGAGATTATTATTGTCATAAAATTCAATTCAATTCAATTCAAATTCAAAAATACTTTATTGATCCCAGAGGGAAATTTGGTAAAATATATGTATTTTGTATTTAATATGTGTAATATGTTTAAGTATGGTCATCTCTTTGTATTGTTTGGTTATCAAGTTCGAAATAAATGTGTTTGATTGATTGATTGATTGATTGATTGATTGATTGATTGATTGATTGATTGATTGATTGATTGACATGCAGAACCTCCAGATAGAAGAACTCGTTTTTCCCAAGTGCCATCAGACTTTTAAACAGCTGAATGTGACAATCTTCTGACTATTATTATTGTACATGTGAACATTTCAGACTTTTACCTGTTGCACATTTACACACTTCAGTCTGTTACACTCTAAACACTGATAGCATTGTTCCCTTTCTTGATGTTAGTATCTCTACTTTGGTCTCTTTTTGTTTCAAGTGTGGTCTTTTTTCCTATCCCTTATTACTTTCTTAGTATCCTTGTGCTTGTTTGTTTTTTTCATTTGGTTGTCTCTTGGCATTCACTGTGGATGGCAAAGTAATAATTTCATTGCTCAGGGAAACACTTTTTATCTGTGTATATGACAATAAACACTTTGAATCTTTGAATATTTGAATTTAATGTAGTTTTCAACAGCCACAACCCCAGTTTTCAAAGTAACACAATCTTAATCCAAAATCCTGAAAGGTGGTAGGTGATATGCATTACTTCAAGGAATGTTGGGCCTTAATAATGGCTCTGTTTAAAGATGAGGAGTAAGTACGTAAACAGAGTGAATCATGATGCTGGGCACTCACACATAGCTCCAGGTTGCAATGCTACGCTCATTGATGTGGCTGGGCAGGTTGACCAGCTGGCTGTAGTAGTCCTGTAAGCTGTACATGCAGAAKGTTTCATCAACACACTGGATTCCCAGGGGCCCCGTCAGACACAGGTGAACAGGCAGCAGCAAAAGCAGGAAGGCACGAAGCAGCTGAACATAGAATAAACAAGATTGTATTATTATTGAGGGTTCTCTTTGACAGCTTGTTTTTATTTGGTTAATTAGCTAAAAACAGTGCTAAGTTACAACATCTGTCCACCTTTATCCAGTGTTTTGTACAACTTGGTTTGGTCCCTGTGTATTAGTTCCAGAATATAAACTGATTTCTATATGTTCATGTGCTGCGGGGTGTTAGTCAAAATATGTTCAGTTATTGCAGACCACAGAAAGATGGGTCATAATGATTTTRTCTGTGTTCATTTTTTTGTTGTGTTGGTGTTTGGTAAATTATTTATCAAGACACCTCAAAATATGACTTGAGGTTAGGAATGCAGACTGATCGGTAAACAGAGAGCTTTGCCTTACAGCTCAGCTCCCTCTTCACCACAACAGTCCGGTACAGAGTCCACAAAACTGCAGAAGCTGCACCGATCCATCTATTAATCTCCATTCTTCCCTCACTGTGAACAAGACCCTGAGATAACTGAACTCCACCACTTGAGGCAGAACTTCACCCACAACCCAGAGAGAGCAATCCACTCTTTTCCGACTGAAGACCATGGACTCAGATTTGGAGGTGCTGATCCTCATCCCAGTTGCTTCACACTCAGTTGTGAACCGCTCCAGTGAAGCTGGCGTGGTGACACCAACAGAACCACATCATCTGCAAACAGCAGAGATGAATTCCTGACGGGAAGACAGGACTTCCTTCACCCTGGGGCTGAACTGGGAAATTATGTCCATGTAAGTTATGAAACAAATCTATGACAACGGGCAGCCCTGGCAGAGTCCATCTCCCCCTCTGAAGGGTTCAGACTTACCACCGGCAATGTGAACCAAACTCTCTCTGCTTGTATAGTGCCTGAATGGCTCATAACAACAGACCCACAATCCCATACTCGCGTAGCACCCCCCACAGAGGTCGCATTAACAGAATATTTTCCGTATTTGACTGTATTTTTTACACAATGACAGAGAAATCTGAAGGCCGTCCGTCATTTTGACAGCTTGCAATTAACACCCCTGACCACTTAAAACCTGGTTTATACTTTGAGTCGCACATCCCCCCCCC
>NW_013953218.1:200565-203244 GCF_001266775.1 Austrofundulus limnaeus
ACACACACACACACACACACACACACACACACACACACACACACACACACACACACACACACACATATTGGGGAGGGGTGGCGCAGAGAGTAGAGAAGCCGTGTCTGTGATTGAAAGATTGCCGGCTCAACTCTCCGAACCAACCAGCCCCATCTTGGGCCCCTGAGCAAGGCCCTCAACCCCCCAGCTGCTCCCTGGCTGCTGAAGCTGGCAGCCCACTGCTCCACATGTGTGTTCACATGTGCGATGGGTTAAATGCAGAGACTCAGCTTCCCCTCACGGGATGATAAGGGTCAATATTTATTTAATAATGATGGCTGAATATTTGTTTTCTTTTCTTTTCACTTAACGATCAGTGCTGTGTTAGGTGAACGGTCTGTGGATGAAAAGTTTTTTTTAACCGTGGTGATGGAAAAAAGATGTGATCAGATTCATGTTCACATTCAAAATGATCAAATCTGCTCATCAAAGCTATTTGTCTTGCTAATTTAAGAACTGGCTTCAGTGAAAAAAACATTTTCATCAAAATCACATGTGAAAGGAAGAGCTGCTTGGAGACCTGCTCTGGTCTCCAAGCAGCTCTGCTCCTCAGCTCTGCATTGCTCCTCATGAACAAACACACCCACKAAGTTCTAACCAATCACATGCTCCAAACCGCAAGGTCACCGGGGGATAACAGCAGGAAAGCAGACAGAAGTTATGCAATTTTTTGTCACTCAGCAGGGGGAACAAGATGTGTGACTTGAAGTATAAACCAGCCTTTGGGGTGGTAGTAGCTGAGAGTCACCCCAAATACATACTCTGACTATTATACATTATGCAAGACCTTTGACATTAATTGTTGTGTTAAGGAAACTTTCACAAAATAATAGGCTGGAGTCATACCATTTCACCATTAGTAATTATAATTCTAAACTTGCTGCTAAACCACACTTCTCATGAAAAAAGTTTAATACTGCTACATCACTCACTCTAAAATGTTTTAGTGGACACTTGATAGTAGATCTTTTTCATTATTATGGATTATTACCAGAACTATGTGCTTTGTTGGGTGAGTGGATGGTGGGTTGTGACAAAGCAGTGCTCTTGGTCTTCCCATCTTTGTTGCCAAATCTTTATCTGTTATCTGTTTTTAGGGCTCCAACTGTGAAAACCAAAAATTGTATTTTAAAGTTCAGGAGGGTTGAGCCGGTGACTTCTCTTTTTTTTTGCCTCACAAATCTCTGTGCTACCTCTTCCCTTGTTCCAATCTGAAGTACACTACTTAAAAAAAGAAAAAAATATATGAAGTAGTATACCTTTTTTCTGGTCAGCTTTCCTTATGCTTTTTGTATTTCAGAGTATCCCAGCACTGTTACCACTGCCTGGGTAGTCAGTCTACTGCCTTTTCTTTCACTCTCTTCAACACAAATCATTGGATATGATGTAGCTTACATTAATTGACCTAATATGGTCTTCCTATACTGTATCTAGTTTTCAAGACTATCACAAACCAAACTATTTTTTTGAAGAATGAAGAATTGATGAAGACTAAGGATGGTCTCAAATGCACTAAAACAATGCACTAAAGGGAAGTCTGAAAACTGCCAACGTAGCCTTAAAATTATGTCTTACAAACTGTTTTGTTCATTGTGGAATTTATGTCAAGAAGTTTTCATTTTCATCATCATCATATTTCTTACCTGGAGCTGTTCCATGTCTTAAGATGACTTGGTTTCCGTCTAACGGAGCTTCCGCTTTCGCTTGTTTGATCTTAACCAGTTGTTTTGCTCCTTTTTCTTTATTCTTCAGTTTGTCCTTTGCTTGGAGTCAGTCTGCAACTCGCCTGAATTCACCCAGTTTATACTGCGTTTTTATTTTCTGGGTATTGCTCCAATCTTGTGTCTGTACAGGCTGGTGAAGGTTTGGTGAAGATGTTCAGTTTGGATGGACTTTTAAGTATGGTGGAGGTAAGGGATGATGACACATTAGTCATTATGATGTTTTTTATTAGCATTTAGCCTTGGAGCCTTGAGTTTTATATTAACATAAATTTATGAGGCCAAGTCACTAATTGGATGGACTCTACCTTCAGGAACTGAAAACGTGTCCCAGCAATTAGAGAACTAATGGTTCTCCTTCACTCATAGCTAGTTTGTCCTTGAATCTTTGCCCATGTCTGAGTTATATAACTTAGTTTCAGAAAATAATATAAATGTAGTCACTGAAAGTGAACTCTTTTCAAACATTATTCTCAACATTTTTCATAAAAAAGATCACTGTTGGCTTTTTTCCATTAAAATTCAAATGCAACCAACCTATAGGTTGAAAAATAAAGGTATGAAGTAAGTTCAGTTAAGTCACTACTTATTTCAAATTACAAATGTTTTAGCTTCTGTGCAGTGTTGTATAAAGTACCACAAAGTGATACTTGAGTAAAAGTACAAGTATCTTACCAAAACATTACTTTGGTAAAAGTTAAAGTCTCCTTTAGGAATATTACTTGAGTAAAAGTCTTAAAATATCTGATATTTTTTGTACTTAAGTATTAAAAGTAAAAGTATTGGACCAAAACATTACTTTGGTAAAAGTTAAAGTCTCCTTTAGGAATATTACTTGAGCAAAAGTCTTAAAATATCTGATATTTTTTGTACTTAAGTATTAAAAGTAAAAGTATTGATGAGCAGTTAGATTTTACAT
>NW_013953218.1:204244-204487 GCF_001266775.1 Austrofundulus limnaeus
CAAATATCAAGGCTGCACAAACCTTTTCCCCAAAATGAAAATCTATCTGAGGGCTGCGGGCATGGGCGCAGTTAACGGGGGTGGGTGGGGGGCACATTTATAGTGACCCTGATCAGTCCCTCCCACTTTCACTGATAGTACAAAAAGAAAAATCTCCAATCAATGGGCCTCATGCAAGAACACGTTCGTACTTTTATCCTAAATTTCTCTTACTTTTGTTCGTACAAAGGGTTCGTACGAACA
>NW_013953219.1:0-676 GCF_001266775.1 Austrofundulus limnaeus
GTATTTTTACGGTCTTTACTTTACAGTTAAAATATATGTTTATTAAATAAAATCTAATGTTACAACTAATCATGGATCCCTTTAAACATTTCTCTTCCACACACTGAAGGATATATCGTTCATAAATGGTGCGGGCTTTGTCCACCTCCTTGTAGCGCAGCTCAAAGTTGATGTAGGAGTGCCAGGCCTGTTCCTCAGGCTCCCACTCCATCCAGCGTTCAAACACCTGCCTGCAGCCGGCCACGTTCCCCAGCATCTCCTCCATGTAGGTGTACTTGTACCTGTGGAGAGGACGCAGGTGCTCTAACAGCAGCTCAGTTTAGAACGAGCCCTGGATCTGGACCTTCGCGGTTCTGTCCTACCAGAATTGGTTGACCCGTGGCAGGATGGTGATGGCTCTGTCCCAGATGTTGCGAGCGTGGTTCACCTGGCGGCTCTTCATCTCCATCTCGGCATACTTCAGCCACAGAGTGACGTTCCGGTGGTCCACGTCCAGCGCGCGCTCGTAGATGGAGCGAGCCCTGAGAGCAGAGACGTGATGACTAAACATCAGCTAATAATAGCAAAATGCTAGCTTTATTTAGCCGAAGGCTAACCTTTAAAAGGCACAGTGTGTAGGATTTGTTGTTTTCAGCAACATCTAGTGGTTGAGTGGTTGAATCATCCTCCCTGGTCC
>NW_013953219.1:2167-3355 GCF_001266775.1 Austrofundulus limnaeus
GGAGATCAGGGTTCAAAACCCAGCTGCAGTAACATTAACAAAAAAAATTCTCTACAAACTTCATATTGTCACACAATTACCCTCATTACAAACACCTGCTGACTTGACAAGCACAAGCTGGTTTAGAAAACACATTTGAACTTGGTCACCATTCATTCTGCAAGTGCACTGCTGCAGGTAAAACAAAAACCCATGTCTAGTTTCCTCTTCTTAYCAGACATTTGTTTTTGATAAAGTTTTATGAAGCTGCTTCTCCAGACAGAGGATAATCCCTTCCTTACTTCATGAATCAAAATATTGATATTTGTTGCCGACACTTTGATTTTTACATCCCACAAAGGAGAAAAATAATATATGCCTTATCAATGATTTATGACCCCTCATACAATAAAGGCAGTTTTAAAGCATGCAGCTCTGATCCTCTCCACACAGAAGCAGACTTTYGCAAATGTAAAAGATAGTTTTAAGAAATAAACAGTTTATTTTAGAGAAACCCCCAATCTGAACAAAAAAAAACAGTCTCTGATTGCCACCACATTTTCCAAATATCAGCTGCTCAGAACATGAGCAGGTAGCAGATGAAGCTTTGAAGCGGAGAGTATAATGATAAAACGATAATGATATATAATTACATCCTCACAGACAGCTCTGACAATAGCTGGTAGGATACCTAACTGTTACTGTGGACTGCTGCTGCTCAGGATCGGTGCTTCAGTCATCTAAACGTTGCTCATCAGTGCTGCATCCTCTGTGGGCAGAAAGACAGAAAAAATATGTTTTACAAACCAGAAAATCCAACAATCCAACAATAAAACTGTTGCTTTTTCCAGAAACAGAGTTTCACTTTGATCAGAATGACGAGCTAATGGCTAGTCAGAGCAGAGACCAGAACGAAAGAGAGTTGTTTAAAAAAAAAAAAGAAAAGAAAAACAGCAGCAAATATATTGAACCCCGATGACCGAGACGCTGACTCGGCTCTTTCCGCGTTTGAAAAATGTTGCTGCTCAGCCGCCGCAAACTTGGTTCAAGTCTATAAAACATTTTTATTCACTTAAGTTATCAGAAACAGAACACAGTGCCAGCCGGGGAGATTTCTGAGCTGTCAGAGTCGATTAATGCTGCGGACAAAAAAAAGAAAGAAAAAAAAAAACGCTACAAAAATCTATTTCATGCTTTTCTGGCCCATCA
>NW_013953219.1:7580-9232 GCF_001266775.1 Austrofundulus limnaeus
TTGTTATTTATGATAGATCCAGGCTCGGACCACTGGAACAGAACGCTTGTATTGGAGATTTTAGATGCAGGCTGATATAATCCAATATTCATTTTATGAATAATAATGGATCAATATTATATATCAGGGCTGTTGAACTGAACTGCTCCGGGGGCCACAGTTACTGCAGACCAACAGCCGAGGGGCCGAACATCAGCAATTAATGTTATTATGTAAATAAACCAAATATTATAAAGATCTGTTACCTTTGTAATAATTTATTTTGCTGCACTTAATCATAAATACAACATACAGAACCCTATAAAAGTAGTGAAAATAAAATAATATACAAAACAATAATTATGTCTCATATTTGACACAAATAATATTTTGACATCTCTAACTTGACAAATTTTTAAACTAATTTTATTTTTACTTTCATAACTTTATCTTCACCTGCTTGTAGTTTTAACTGTCTTGAGTTTTCATAGAAATGATTTTTACCAGCTTTTAGTCAAGATTCTGACATTTCTGTAGATACTAAACATGTTTATGTTTAACTAAAATAACTCAGAGTAATTAAAGTAGAAAACCGGGGGTTTGGACTTTGGCCCGCGGRCCACCAGTTGAACTGTTATATATTGATATTGGATCAGGACAGATACTTTCCTACATATTTTAGTTCCAAGTCACGATAAACTGTAAAATCGTCTCAGAAATTATTGCACTAAATGATAAAATCATTTGGAGTTAATTTTATTTCTCATGTCATTAATTGATTTATTGATTATAACGACAAAATCTTTGTTTCCTATCAGCTCAGGTTTGGGTTTGTTTTATAAATCTGGACTGTGATGTTCTTGCTGTCAGGTGCAGCAGCAGCTCACATCCAGGATAAGACACCAGCAGCTCTCCAGGCTCGCTCCAGCTCCTGAGGGCTGAACTCTGCACCGAGCAGCCGTCAGGTGTTTCATGAAAGTGGGCGTCACCCTCCCTTCAGCTCTCACTGACCGGCTGCACGCTGAAGCAACCAGGAGGACCTAACGGAGCCATGCGACTGTTTCAGCTCATCCTTCACGGTGCATTACTCCTGTCCAGCTCTAAATGAAAACGTGGGAACGTGGGCTTTAAATAACACGGCCACAAAATCCAGAGATAATCAACTTCCTAATAARAATCTGACACTCAGATCACTGATAATCCACATAATGAAAAGATTTGTTTTTATTAAACCAGARCCATCAGACATGTTATCAGATGGTTTCAGTTTTATTGCTGATAAGATGTGAAAAAACACGACTCTGTTGGATGCAGCTTTGAAGCTTTAAAAATACTTCAAACAACATGAAAATAAATTAAATCAACCGCATTTCTGCATTTCTGCATTTCTGCAGCACCAACATTTTTCTGAACCCAAACTCTGAAAACATCATTTTATGCAAAATATTAATCCAAACTACTAAATTAAAAACATGCATTTAGCTCTTTAGCTCTTATTCCAATGATAAACGAGCTAAAATGTGTGTGAGGCGATGATACACTGCAAAAACTGTCCATCTTACCAAGTTTTAAAACCTTATTTCAGCCAAAAAGTCTTAATTTGACTCAAATTAAGTAAAAAATTTCTGCCAATGGAGTAAGAAAATTTTACTTGGTAAGATTCTTGAAATAAG
>NW_013953219.1:12440-13862 GCF_001266775.1 Austrofundulus limnaeus
ACATTTATAAATGTATGAATCATATGGTAAGTAACTGGCTTTGAAAAATAAATCTGTTCTTTTTTTCTTATAAAAGTCTAAATAAAACAAAAATATTGGTGGTAATTTTTGACTGTGTAACTTTACAAACGGCACCACATAGTCAGAGACGTCTGCAAACAAAACGTTCTGACGTCAGGAACTAGTCTCTGCCCAGCTCCGTGACACAAACTTTACTGGACTGCTCTCACACGAGGAAAGACAAATCTCGTGGCAATTTCAGAGTTCAGTGGACAGACGGGCCAACGGCCAGAACGACCAGCCAGGAGCCCATCCATCTCTGTCAGGGTCCGGAGGAGCTCTGACAGGAAGTAGCCTTGAGGGAAGCTAAGCAGGCGTCTTCGGACTTCAGCTCATCTTGATTTAGTGGACGGGCCTAAAGGTCGGGAYGCCTCGGTGTTTCCACAGAGTTTAAACTCCTCCCGTCCCGGAGTTTCTGACCGGGAGGATGGGTCGGTCCTCACCCATCAGACACTGGAGCTCTGTTTGCTCAGTAAATAAATGTTTGGGCTCCAGAAACAGATGAGTATGTTGTGTTTACTGGTGCTGAAGATGCTCAGCATCATCGTCTGCACTGTGAGGAAACTTCATGAATATCTGAGGAGAGTTCAGTCCTGCAGAAATCACCTCATTGTTTGCTTTACAGGTCCTAATGTGTGCATTATTCTTCATGTCAGGCGCCGTGTTCACCGTGTCAGCGTTAATGAGCTCAGGTACATCACTAACAGCGTCCAGAGCAGAGCTGAGGAGCAGCTCGTTTATTTATAAGCTTTAAAGGAGGGGGAGGGGCCTGTAGATCAGGCTGGGTGAGCTTAGCATCCATCACTGTCTGSTCCTGCTGCAGAGGAGGAGGCTGTGACACATGCAGGGACACAATAAGGGGGGAAACAGCACAGCATGGGGGGCACTGATCAGCTGACACAAACAACACATCTGGAACAGTAGTTTCATGTGTTCATATATTTATGTGTTCATGTGTGATTGTTCTGAAGGATCATACAAGCTGCATAGATAAAATATTAAAGTTGTAGGGGTCACCTTGAGTGAAGAAACAAGATTTACTGCCTCGAAGCAGGCCTCGGACAGGCCTGATGAGAGGACAGGAACTCTGTCACAAAGTGAACTCTATTTAGGCCATGACAGATCATTCTAACCGTGGAAGAGAACCCCTCAGTTCTCTTAATCAAATAATGGACAGAACAATCTTTTCTGTTTGTGATTCATTTGTTGTTTAACTAAGAATGTTTATGCATTTGTTAAATCATGATAATGACTGTCACAGGAAAAGTGGAATGACTTCTTTTCTTTTATCGTGCCTTAAAGCTGCTGTATGTAGTTTCTTGAAAACCCAAAAACTTAGAAAAATTTTGAACAGATACAACC
>NW_013953219.1:15920-23183 GCF_001266775.1 Austrofundulus limnaeus
AATAACAAAAATTTAAAAAATAAACATTTTAGTTAACTAAAATAAATAAAAACTAATAAAACAAAAAAAGATTAACTGGAACTGTATTATCTTTTCACAAAACTAAATAAAACTAAGCAAAATCATAGAATACTCTTTGTTTTATTGTTTGCAAATATATTTTAGGCCCTGGTTGTTTTAATTGTTTTAATTGGCAGCCCACTGCTCCACATGTGTTCACATGTGCAGTTGTGTAAAATGTACACTGCAAAAACTGTCYATCTTWCCAAGTTTTAAAAGCAGTGTAATGTTTGTCTTTCTGATGAATACAGTCTGAAGCAGCTCCAACTGAACCCACAAACAACACAACAAATCAAATGTGTGGACTTTCCTCCTCCATTCCATGTAATGGATCTGCAACAAACTGTCTGAACCATCTCCTTTTCTCTGAGAAAGGAGAGGTTTGGGTTTTAAAATGATTAAAGAGCGTGCCATTTCTGATAAATGAYGTTTCATTATAAAAAGCAGAACGCTGCGTGAGCTCCATTTGTTACTCTGCGTTTATTCCTTTCCAAGAACACGTAACGCTGCCAGGATGAAAAGGAGAGGAATTTAAACAGCAGCTCGTCAATAAAAGCCACACAGGTTCAGAAAAGTCAAGCAGTTATGTGATTCTGTGGAAATGTTTCAGTAAATCAGCAGGTCAGAAACCTTCATGTTTAGAGCTGCAGTTTATTCAAGAAAAGGGTTAAAAGAAGTTAAAAAGTCTGCTGCTGCATCAGTAACACTGCAGAATAATTTGACATAAAGGCAGCTGATGTTGCAGCCAACAGAACAACCCGGAGTGTGTGTGCACAGAGAGGTGGCTCCGTAATGAGTCCAAATAAATCTCATTAACTTTAATGTGAACGATCTTTATGGGCCGAGCTCTCACACTGATAGTGAGGAAGAAAATGGAGTCGAGAGGGATTTAAAGGCTTCGGCAAAAACATCTGCAACACTTGAATCGGTCTTCTGGGTCTGCAAGGATGAGATACGCTCCGGAGCGATCAGGAAACACAAATAAAAACACAAACAACTTGTCGTTTCCCCGGTCCAGGTTAACTACACTGTAAAA
This sequence comes from Austrofundulus limnaeus, assembly GCF_001266775.1. Taxonomy (NCBI): domain Eukaryota; kingdom Metazoa; phylum Chordata; class Actinopteri; order Cyprinodontiformes; family Rivulidae; genus Austrofundulus; species Austrofundulus limnaeus. The sequence continues at coordinate 17,017 of NW_013953219.1, forward strand.
AAATAATTTGTAAGATTAACTAGAGAAAAGTCTGTAAACGATTTGCATTAACGTTTGGTAAGTAAATTTAAATGCTCCGAATTCATGTTATATTTACTCTCATCATTAACCGTATTTCCATCAAGGCTTTTTGATGCGCATTTAGAAGTGTCGCATTAAAAATGTGAAAAAACAGTCGGATGGAAACAGCAAAATTCGAAAAAAAATCCTCAATTCGCTAAAAAGTTTTTAGCTCGCTTGAGGTGGTTTTTGGATGATTCGCAAAGTAGTTAACGCGTAAAACGGGAGATGAAAACACGTTTGCAGAATAAACTCTGACGTAGCGCATATTTACCTCACGTGACATTCAGCTGTTTCCGCTTTCCTGCCTCGTCCCGGATGTTAGCCCTGGGTAGTTACACGTGCTTTTCTGCTGCGTAGTTTAACATTGCGTTTATTTCCCTACGTCTCCTGGCAGCGTTAAACATAGCCTGTACTAGCTGAATAGATAGAATACTTACAACTTGCCCAATAGCAAGGCATTCACGAAAAAATTGCTCCATTGTCCCAAGATGATTAGCCTCTGCTAGTTAGCAAGTTTCACTTCCTGTTTACTACCATAAAGCTTGTTGCCAACGTCTGACGTAATCACTCATTGCATAGCCTCGTTTATTCGCATCAAACAGTCGAGAGGGAAACTAGATGGAAACAGTTTAGATTCGAATTTTTTTTTATTTAATTTTTTGCGAATTTTGAAAAGTTCGATAAAAATTCACTCTTCAACTGGATGAAAACACGATTATTATCTAGTAAGAGTTATTAGGAATATAGTTAAAGATTTGTGAATAAATCAGGTAAATTTTACTTAATTTACTCAATTAATTCTAGTAACATATACTTGATCAAATTAAGTAAAATTTACCTGATTTATTCACAAATCTTTAACTATATTCTTGATCATTTTTACTAGATAATGATGAGTAAATATTACATGAATTTGTAGCATTTAAACTTACTTAAACATTAGTGCAAATTGTTACGAGAATTTTTCAAGTAAATCTTACAAGTTCTTTATAACATCACACATGAGTCAAGCACAATATTGTAGCATGACACCTCACAACTACAGAGAGGTGTAGCTCTTGTTGTAGTTCAAGTCTTCACCACCAGGTGGCAGTTTTGAAGAACCTTTATTGGATTCTTCTTCATGAACAACACAGACAAAGTGAAACTCACAGGTCTTATTAATGACTAGGCCTACCACTCTCACTTATGGTTACTTCTGCTGAACGCTTTAACACAAGTTAACAAATAATGAACACACAAATTAGAGTAACACAACAGACTAATTCCTGAAAGAACAATGTTAACCAATTCCCTAAAATGATTGAACAACAACAAACATGAATCGTACCCACAATCCTCCACTGCAGTCACATGACAAACAACCAAACACAGCAGAATGCTACAATATGCATTCCCTGTTCCCTGACAACTAAATATCACCTACATTATGTCATCAAACTATTGCACACCAACAAATGTATTCAAGTAAAAGAAACCAGACAACTTATGCACCCTCAGTTTTAGCCCAGAAGAATAGAAGTTACTTAATATATTCATGTTTATGTGCTGTCCAGAAAAAAACACTTAAATATTACTGGTTAAATAATATTAGCATTTACTTTTTTTGTACAGTACTATTGATATAAAATATAATGTGTATTGTTTATTTAGTAAATTCTAGTAGTTTAGAGATTTTGATATTTTTTGTAAAATTTAAAAGAATAATTAAATAAATGTTACTACACCCAAAAGTCCTTTTTTTCAGTGTATGTTGTGTTTTCTGGAAGGGATGAAAGAAAACGTCACTTTCATAGAGCCGTTAATGATCGAGACATGAAAAAAGCTGCATGTTTTCACCCACAAAAGAATGTCTTTGTAAGATAATAGAGGACAGAAAAGAGGTTTTTTTTAATGTTGGATTAAGCAGACATGATTCTTAAAGCCTGAGATAAATCGGAGAGGCCGTGTCTTTGTGGGATCTGCTCCGAGCCGTCCGCCCCGACACAAGCTGCGAACGCCGGGTGCAATGAAGATATCTGCAGCTTTTGTATGCGCAACATTATGCATCTCACTAATGCAGCTAAGCTAGTGATGTAGGACAAACAAGGCTGTTTTGTGCCAATATTAAATGTGGTTTGGATATCCAGGCTCTGTGCCCAAGTGCTCATGAATAAAACAGAAATGTTGCTGTTATATGAATTATAAGGCTGTCAACTGGAAGCCCCTCATCCTGCCTGATGTCCTTGTGTTCATCTTCTTTGGCAAGTGGTGTGGAAAAGTGGCACACAAACCTAAATCTGTATCAGTGCTTAATGTTTAAAGGCTTCTTTAGTTTGGGATGTCAGCGCTCATCAATCAAAACCATCATTAAAAGGATTTTAACAGTAATAAAAAGCAGGGCTTTCACAATTATTTCAAGTAGATGATTAAATTGATTTTTATGACTTTTTTTAAACGTATCAAATTAAATAACCACCGCTTTTCTCTATGCTGCTAGTCTGATGAGTTCTAAAGTGGGTTTAAAGGAAGAAAGGGCACTGAGTACTTCGAGTACTTCGAGGTAATGACAGTTAAAGAGGGGGTTTTAATTTCTGCAAGGTTTCTTTATTTTGTTACATTTGAAAAGAAGYGGCTCAGAGCTCCTAATCTCAAAAGACTAAAGGGTTTGAGGAAAGCTTTAGACTAGAATCTGAGCTCGTTAGACTGATTAAGTGTTTAGAATAGGTGTGTTGAATTGTTTTAGGCAGTGTAGGCAGATGCTAAGGGCGCCGTCCATCTAAAGGGGCGCCACAAATGAAGTACGAGAACTTTTTCTCAGAGTATATTTGAGTCTAGTTGTAGAAAAATCACTCARGTTTATGAAGGTAACTTGTTCTGCTTTGTTACATGAGGTGTTATTTGGTTCAGAGGATATTTCAGAATAAAAGTATCATATGACGCAGTCAAGACTAACTCCTGGTGCTCAGCGTGTGAATAGAAAACAAAATCAGGATAAGTGAAGTTTCAGTTCTGATCTCAGATTAAGTTCAGGTTTAAGTCTGGTTTTCAGTCTTCCACTTAGTGCTGGGCCGTATACCGGTTCGTACCGAAAACTGTTTTTATTTTTGTTATAATATGAATATTCAGAATACTGGTATTCCGGTTTAAACAGCCTGAAAATGTTCAGAACGTTATGTTGTACCTGCCAGTCAACTGTTTCAGGAGGGACACCTTTCCTCGAAGCACCACTATGCACATTAGCAAGCTAGCAGTTTCTTGATAACAGGTGACGGGTGGTGATTTCACTGCTTATATTGACTGACGTTATAAAATAACTCCCATTTTCACCAATGCTGATTTTAGTAAACAGCTCTCCAGTGACGTGCACAGGGAGATTTCATGCATGACGTAAATTTACCTGATGAATGGAGACAATAATGTACTTCTGGCTAGGTTTTAAAAAATCAATTTAATCGATCTGGATTGATTTTTGTTCAAATTTAGGAAAATCGATTCATAAGTCAAGAGATCGATTTTTCCCCATGAGTGTTGTGTGCGATGAASCGGCGTATAATGTGTATAAAATTTGGGTCACAATGCCCAGCACTACTTCCACCTTYATAAAATACTGATCAGTTATTGTGATTCGTTTCCCATCCAAGTCATCTCCACTTTGGCATGCTTCTCCTCCTGCATACTTTGTCCTAAAGCTGCCATTGTAATTTATATCTGTAAAGCTCCTGTGCCAAATGATGGCTATGCCTTTTGGTGCCTGTACAACATATAGTTTTTGAAATATTAATGTTTAATAATTTATTATGGGAGTCAATGGAGCCTTGTATTGGTCCAATACTGCCCCCGCTGTATCTTCTCAGTACTGAGCCATAGTTTAATAATATTTAATCTCAATAGTTCAGTGGTTACAATACTAATATGATTGTATTTTGATGTTTTACAATAATATTGTCCTTATATTGCTCTATTGCTGTAATATATTGCAGTTTAGTGTCAACAATTGCATTGGCAATGTGGCCTCTTTCTGCACACATACAAAGCAACCCCTGGCAGTGCCCTCTGCCACAGCTCCAATGGTCTCRTGGTTAGTGCCATGGGCTTTCATGTGGGARATCAGGACTCAAAACCCAACTATAGCAAATTTAAAATCTCTACAAACTTCGTTTTGTCACACAATTACCCTCATTACAAACACCTGCTAACTTGACAAGCACAAGTTGGTAGAAAACACGTTTGAACTTGGTCACATTTCATTTTGCAAGTCCACTGTTGCAGGCAAAGCCATGCTGCAATGACATGCAACAAGGCAATGCACACTTGTTTGTACATTGTAAAAACCCATGTCTAGTTTTATCTTGTTGTTTTTTTTATCCCAATAATTCAGTAAAATGCCTCCAAATGGCTGAAAAATGCAGTTTTAAATAGACATTTTACAACATGTTCTGGGTGAGTATCAGAGGTCTAAAAAGTATTTGAAAAAAAAAACTAAGTAAAAGTAAAATTACATGATCAGAAAAGGACTTTGGTAAAAATAAATTTCACTGATTAAAAAACTACTCAAGTAAAAGTCGTACAACTGTTCACAACAATTGAGAAAGTAAAAGTAAAAATAATTTGACACTCTCTAAGAAATAAACTGTTGAATTTACTGAACCAAACCGGCTCCACTAAGCCAGGTTGAGTAAATTGAGCGATTATATTTATATTCTTTGCTCAATTTACTCAGCTTGGCTCAGTGGAACCAGCAGACATGACTTTGTTGAGTAAATTCAACACTTCATCTTTTAGAGTGCAGAAACATATTTCAAGATGAGTTTGAACCTATTTAATTTTGTAACGAGTAACTAGGTGTTACATTTTAAAGTAAAGAAGTATCATGTTTAGCTTTAAAATGTAACAAAATAAAAGCAAAAGTAGCTGTTTAAAAAAATCATTGGTAAAATTAAATCCTCAAAAAAAACTAAGTACTGTAACAAGGTAAATGTACTTAGTTACTAAAAACCTCTGGTGAATATACCACTGGACCCCCCCTAGAACAGCTTCAGTCCACAGCTGCTAGTTAACATGAACAGGTGCTCCTCATGAGGTCAGCAGACGTTGACAGGTATTAACTGCTTTAATTAAACAACCTGGGTTATGAAGATTAAACATAATTAATTGTGTGTGTTAATGTTTGTAAATTGGCAATCCTAAACAAGATTTCAGACGGTGCTTAGAGCGCCACAATGAAATAAGACAGCCCTGGTTTGTGTCAAATTTAATTCATAACTACATATAAACAAGGAGGCCTTCCATGTTTGTTTCTTGCAAACAAAATCAGAGCTCAGCAGGTTTGTTATTGTGAGATTTGACACGTGTTGAACGGATTGAGCAACAACCTCCCTGGAAAAACCAGCAAAGTGCGCAGAAACCTGTAAATGGTTGGCAAATGGACCGCAGTTATTCAGAACCTTTCTATTCAACCAGGGTACTCAAAGTGCTTTACAACACAATCTGTGCCCTCATTTAACCACACACAAACATCCACACAGCACTCCACTACATCGCTGTCGTCAGTGCTTCAGGTCACATTCTTACACTCACTCGAGCCCCTGATCCACAGCCAGTAGAACCGGACTACAGCACAACTACAACAGATTTACTGCACCTCCTGAAACCCAGACTGAAAACAATAAAACTGTTGCCTCACAGATGAAGGGAAGACTTCAAAGCCACACTTTTATTAGACGTCTAAAAGCTGAATGAAATGATCAGACAATAAAGGGAAACAGTCAGTTCTGTACGTTCAGCTGGGTTACCAGGCAGGATGGTATCAGGAGTCCCCGTTGTGCAGCACAATGACTGTTTTTACTCCTCTGTAATCGTGTTTCCGTCCAGTTGTAGAGTGAATTTTTATCGAACTTTTCAAAATTCACAAAAAATTCAAATAAATAAAAATTAGAATCTAGACTGTTTCCATCTAGTTTCCCTCTCGACTGTTTGATGCTAATAAATGAGGCTACGCAACGCGTGATTACATCAGACAAGGCTACGCAATGCGTGACTACATCAGACAAGGCTACGCAACGCGTGATTACATCAGACAAGGCTACGCAACGCGTAATTACGTCAGACGAGGCTACGCAACG
>NW_013953219.1:23193-29774 GCF_001266775.1 Austrofundulus limnaeus
ATGATTACGTCAGACGAGGCAGCGCAACGCATGATTACGTCAGACGAGGCAGCGCAACGCATGATTACGTCAGACGAAGCTACGCAACGCGTGATTACGTCAGACGAGGCTACGCAACGCGTGATTACGTCAGACGAGGCTACGCAACGCATGATTACGTCAGACGAAGCTAAGCAACGCGTGATTACGTCAGATGAGACTACACAACGCATGATTACGTCAGACGAGGCTACGCAACGCGTGATTACGTCAGACGAGGCTAAGCAACGCGTGATTACGTCAGACGAGGCTACGCAACGCGTGATTACGTCAGAGGAGGCTAAGCAACGCGTGATTACGTCAGACGAGGCTACGCAACACGTGATTATGTCAGACGAGGCTAAGCAACGCGTGATTACGTCAGATGAGACTAAGCAACACGTGATTACGTCAGACGAGGCTACGCAATGCATGATTACGTTAGACGAAGTTACGCAACGCGTGATTACGTTAGACGAGGCTATGCAACGCGTGATTACATCAGACGAGGCTATGCAACGCGTGATTACATCAGACGAGGCTACGCAACGCGTGATTAAGTTAGACGAAGTTACGCAACGCGTGATTACATCAGATGAGGCTATGCAACGCGTGATTACGTCAGACGAGGCTAAGCAACATGTGATTACGTTAGACGAAGTTACGCAACGCGAGATTACGTTAGACGAGGCTCCGCAACGCGTGATTACGTCAGACGAGGCTACGCAATGCGTGATTACGTTAGACAAGGCTACTCAACATGTGATTATGTTAGACGAAGTTATGCAACGCGTGGTTACGTTAGACGAGGCTATGCAACACGTGATTACATCAGACGAGGCTACGCATTGCTCGATTACATCAGACGAGGCTACACAATGCGTGATTATGTCAGACGAGGCTACGCAATGCGTGATTACGTCAGACGAGGCTACGCAATGCGTGATTACGTCAGACGAAGCTATGCAACGCGTGATTATGTCAGACAAGGCTACGCAACGCGTGATTACATCAGAAGTTACGCAACGCGTGATTACGTCATTGACAAGCTTTGCAGTAGTAAACAGGAAGTGAACTTGCTAACTAGCAGAGGCTAATCATCTCGGGACAATGGAGCGATTTAACGGCTAATTTAACGTTTCTTTCACATATTAAAGAGAGAAATGTTCTCGTCTTTTCGTCAGTCCATACGTACCTGTTGTTGTTCGCAGCCATGTTTTCGCGCGTTTATGATAACATTCGGGACGAGGCAGGAAAGCGGAAACAGCTGAACGACACGTGAGGTAAATATGCGCTATGCCAGAATTTATTCGGCAAACGTGTTTCCATCTCCCGTTTTGTGCATTAACTACTTTGCGAAACATCCAAAAACCAACTCAAGTGAGCGTAAAAACTTTTTAGCAAATTGAAGATTTTTTTTTTCGAATTTTGCTGTTTCCATCCGACTGTTTTTCGCATTTTTAATGCGACACTTCTAAATGCGCATCAGAAAGCCTTGATGGAACCACGGTTTGTGATCATATCTCCCTGTTGAATGTTGCATTTATACTAAAGTGAGCATCCTGGTAATCTCTCACCCCCTGCTGTTTAAAGCCGTTCACATGGGAACAACAGGAGACTTGGATCCCTTCCACATCCACCGCTTAATGATTTCATAAAGCGTCGAAGCCGTTCACTCCAGCAGAGAAAACTGTTACCAGCAGTTTATCATTAACTTGTGAGGAGAAGAAGTCTCTGTTCAGCGTTCGGCACAGATCAGAACACAGTTCTGCAGCAGCTCGAACTTTGATCAGTAATGATGGGAACCCAGAGCTTGTTGGGGTCACTAATTATCTGCTGCACTCAGGGCCGCAAGAGTGGACACAGCTCACTGGCTCACCTCAGTAACAAACAAGCTGTTTTTCATTTAAACACMACTTAAACAGGTGAAATATCCCAAGATTTTTACTGATACAGGAGAACAAGAACTTGTGACTTCCAGTCCACTTATAGTTCATCTTAAAATCATTTTTGCTTGTTTTTAGGTCTCTTAGCGGCTGCAGTCATACGTTCTGCTGCACTCTGAGGAACCAGAACCCAGGAACTGCTTGTTAAGCAGTTCACACCGCAGGTCTTAATGATCAGTTCAGTTTTTGATAAAATCAGATATTTTTTGCATTACGTTATATTTTAAATGTGACTCCAGTGTGAACTCTCCATCACTGATTCAAACCACTTGTGTAGAAAATGACGTGATGTCACATTCAGCCGGCTGTTTACAGACGTAAGCATGGATGCTACTTTAGTGCTGGGCGGTAAACCGTTTTGTGCCGAAAATTGGGTTTTATTTTTGTTATGATATGAATTATCTGAATACCGGACATAGCGGTTTAAATAGYCTGAACACATGCGGAACATTTCGTTGCGGTCGCCAGTGAACTGTTTCCCAGGGGACACATTTCCCGCAGCACCGCTAAGCGCATTAGCATGCTAGCATTGCAGTAACTGGCGGCGGGTGGTGTTTCAGCTACTTATATTGACTGACGTTAAAAAAAACATCCCGTTTTCACCGCCGCTGAATATAGTAAACAACTCTTCAGTGACGTGCACGGTTAGACTTAACGCTTGACGTTATAATTGAGACGTTATGCATGGAGACTTTAACGTGCTTTTATTGTGAAAAGTCTGGGGGATGTAATTTTGTAGTAGAGCTGAGTTGACTGGTGTGCAAGGTGAGTCGTCCTTTTAAGTTTTATTAACAGACAACGATTGAGCCGATAATGATCTTTTCTCAACCCTTTATGATCGGACTAAAATGCATGATTACTGACTACAACCAGGCAAAGAAGAAAAGACGACCAACAAAGCATTACAATGATTCAAACAAGATATAATAAGAGCATTAATCACTTTTCCAGGGACTTTAATCTGTAAAAACTTGATTTCACAACTGAAATCCAATATCTTTAGTATCGATACGGTCCGAGACAGATGTTACTTTCATCTGTTTCTGTGGATTCTCAGTCCAGGACATGGAAAATTTAATTAAAACTAAAAATAGCTGCGTTTCCATTGCAAATGTGCGCAAAACTTTCTCGATATTCTGTTAATGTCAAAAAACAGTTTCACATCTGCAGTGCTTCCATTAAGTAAGAAATACTATTAAAGTCACGCGTGAATACGTTTGTTCTCATGATAAGTCATTACAAACATGGCAGCGATGGATGTAAACACATAGCATGTTGCTACCACGACACTAGCGCTCATCATCAGAGGAGACGTCGGCGTCTTTTATCGAGGCTTTCCAGAGACAAGTCCCTACTTGGGAGCGGTATGCTGTGTTTTTGGGAAATTGTAGTCAGTGAGTTTACTATTTTATACTACTTCTGTGATATTATTAATACTTCTACTTCCTGTTCTTCGTCGTCGTCTTTTTCGCCAGTAGAAACAGCCGGTTGCTGATCACGTGACTCCCCTGATATGAAAAAAGTGTTTCCATTGCAGTTTTGCGAAAAACACCAATTTCGATACGAGTGAAAAACCACCTCATCCTAGCACAAAAACATTTTGTCGAAAAACGTAATGTTATTCTCAAAATTGACGTGTTTCCATTGAGCAAATTTATTTTCGAAACTCTAATTTGCGCATTTTCATGGTCAACGGAAACACAGCTAGTGAATACTTTTGTTCTGTAGCTGAAGACGTGGAGCTAAGTGCGTTGAAAAACATCAGATATGTTTCTGATTCAGCACCACATAACCAAATCCAGTATGGTTGCAGATACTTTCACTCCCTGGCCTTCGATCCAATGGGAGATGTTATTGTAGTTTTATTGAAATGTTCTAGTTGATGTTCTATTCATTCTGAGCTTTACTGTGCAGCACTCCCTCTATGATTATAGGATGGTATCTCCTCTCACGCTCTCTAGTCCTCCACGGTTTCAGGGTTCTGGACTCAGGGTGAAACTCKCTTCCTGGTCTTATCTCGCCCTCTGGCCGGATCTTGCAGCAGGATATCTGATGACTGGCAGGGCACAGGTGCATGTATATAAATACAAAACTCAGAAACATCCCAGCGCTCTCTAATCTGTGCATCTTCACACTGCGAGCTCGTCTCCAGGGAGCAGCAGGCGCTGAAGCCCTCACGGCACTTAGAGTAATCATGTTATTACTGCTAATGGGAAGGGATTTAATTGGCTTGTTTTAGCAGGTGCACCCATCCTGTTTTTACACAGAGCTTTTAGTTTAAAACATTGTGTTTTCACTTTACGCACCATCAAAAGTTAACAATAAAAGAGTTTCAGTGCTAATGCCTGTCTTTAAGTCTCTCTGTGTTCGGTTTTAATAGGTTTCCCTCACTTGCTTGGCAGTAATTTCATTTTATCTAGCTAGAGTTTGACTTATTAAAGAGGCTTTCATGACTGAGTGGACAGCTCATTCTGCTCTACAGCAGAGATAAATCATGATTCAACAAAGCTGCCACAGGGACACGAACACACACAGCGCTGGGGGGGGGGGAAACAGAATGAGATGAGCGTGTACAACGTCTCCCTGTGGATGTGAGATCCTTCAGTCACTTCTGACCTCTGAGAGATAAATGGGAGATAAACAAGCTCACCTTCGGAAGGTGTCAACAAGCCCGGCTGACAACGATGCCCAAAAGATGCAAAACTGAAAACTTGTTTTCCATTCAGGCCAGATGTCTGCCGAGGTGGGCACACCAGCCCGCTAAAGCGCCAATCCACTAATTGCGGACCTAAATATTTAATTTGTGCTTGAGCGGTTTAACTAATTAATTATCTACCAGTCATCATTATCTTGAACAGCAGAAGGTATGGCTGTCAATGACTCACAACACACATGATCTATACAACAGCACCCCTCCCAGATAAACACACTTATTGTGAAGGTATACATCCTGCTGACTGTTGCTTTCGGTCACGGTTCTGATTTCCCACAATGCTTTGTGTCTGTTATGTAGCAGGAAGGCAACAGCAAAAACAATTAACATTTGTAATCCATACTAAAATTTTGTATCTATTGATTTGTTTTACTTCACTATCGGAGCTCCTTTTTTAAAAAAAYKTTTAAACGTTGGAGCTCAATACTTAACGTAATTGGCGGGCAACGGGGTTAGCTGAAGCCTGAAGGGACGCAGAAATGATTTAAAGATGTTATGCTGGTGAAGACTGACATCTAGTGGTCAACTGGAGCAACTACATGGAAAACTTTAAAATCCACGTTCTTATTTTGAAGGTAAGATAGTTTCCTGTTCTCCGTGCTTTCATTTCCCGTCACAAATCAAATCCGTCATGTACCCAGAATGCATCGCTTCAATTTTTCAATAAACAGTTTTAAAATTACTTTATTGATGCTTCTTTAATGAAAAATCTTCAATAAACAAAAGAAAAAGACAAAGAAGAGCCGAACTAGCAATCCTCAACRACTTTTTAATTTTTACACCAGGAGCCGAAGGTCTGTTTCAGGAAATCACATCCCCAGCAATCGGCGCTTGTAGAATTAAGATGTACAAGGATTCAGACACCGCTAGTTGTTAGTGTTGTGCATATATTATACATGAATTGTCAGCTAGTAAGTGTCAAATTGAACTTGAATTTTAAAATTAGTTTCCGCTCGTTTTTCTATGGCATAAGCTGTTTTGAAGTTGCGGACCTAAATATTTTCATAAGTGCTTTAGAAATTGCGGAGCTAATTTTTGGATTAGCGCTGCCCACCACTGCTGCCGTGTTTAAAGTTCCAATCATAATCACGTTCTGATAGCTGGAGTGCAAATTGTGCAAGGACAGGCTTCTCATCCTATTAGCTTATCTCCTACAAAGAGACACTTACTCATCAGGAAATTGCATTGCTGAGACTTCCATTAATCACTCCTGATAACCCGAAGCATGAATAAACCACGACAAGCAGTTCTGATGGACCTTCAGCTGTGCCTGAGCCACAATGACACAAGAGGCATCAGAGGAAAGCAAACAATGGCTAAAGGAGAGCAAGGATGATTTTTTTACAGGAAATAAAGGAGAAAGGAGAGGTATCAGAGTCGTTTAGGTTTTTTAAGTTTTCAGATGAGAGCAGAGGAAGCAGAAAGCCTGCAGAGCTGAAGACAGAGACGGCGTCAAATCCAATCAGCTCCTCGTTTGCCTCAGATGAGAGGAACTGCGGCGGTGGAGTAAAAGCAGTAAGATAACGAGGCTGATGAGAGGGGGGTCTCCTCCCCCCTCCACCACTATCATCAGCTGCCTTTGTCACAGATCTGACTTACAGACAAGATCAATCCAACCCAGCACACAGACGTTTCCCTAAATGTCAACAGACAAAAGCTGCTCCTGAATACAAAAAGCTTTTATTAAAAAACGTACAAACTTGAGAGCAGAGCAGGTGGAGCTGCTGATAAAATGTTAAAGAAGAATCAGAACGATCTGATCAGAAACATCAATGGATCGTCTGCAAACGCTTTAATCGTCACCCTGAAGGTCAGGCTGTGCAATGCTATGGGCTGCCGTTTGTAAAGTTACACAGTCAAAAATTACCACCAATATTTTTGTTTTATTTAGCCTTTTATAAGAA
>NW_013953219.1:30652-34625 GCF_001266775.1 Austrofundulus limnaeus
TAGCTAAATATTTAAGTTTCAAGCTAAATATTTCAGTTAAATATTTAGGTAGATAGCTAAATATTTAAGTTAAATGTATAGTGGCAAGCTAAATATTTAGCTTGTTAACTAAATATTTAATTTGTAAGTTAAATATTTAGTTTATAAACTATGACATTTATAAATGTATGAATCATATGATGAAAAACTGACTTTGAAAAATAAATCTGTTCTTGTTTTCTTATAAAAGGCTAAATAAAACAAAAATATTGGTGTTAATTTTTGACTGTGTAACTTTACAAACGGCAGCCCATACAGTATGATGCTCAGAGAAATGAGCTCCATCAGACTCTGAGCTGTTTGGATAAAGAAACAATCTGCAGATGTTTCTTTAGAGTTTCACCACTGCTCGTGGATTATTCAGCACAAACAACGTCGTTACGGTCACCAGGGGTGAACACAGACAGTCTCATCCCTCTGCTCTCGCGGTTATTGTTTGTCGAATCATCACAACCTTTAGCAGCAGATTGACTTTGCCCAGTTGTCATGGAGATGCTTCACTCGCTCTGAATTGAACAATCGGCAGCCTCAATTTATCTGAAAGCTCCAAGAAAGTTTCTATTAAGTGGATTGAAAAATAAAATCATTTTTTTCAGGGGCAGAAAAGATCTTCGATTGCAAATATAATGAAAAATAAATGAGTAACTCAGCTGAAGTCCTGAGACGTAACTTTATTGACCTTCTGAGTCATGAAGACATTTATCTCAACTTGAAGGAGTTTTATTGTTGAAAGCTTTACATGTTTTAATATGTGGACTATTGTTCTCGTTCTTGAACGTAGTTTAATCCCTAAAAACATTCTATGGAAGTGATTTCTTGAGTCACTGACCAGAGTTTGTAAAACTTGTCTTAATCATTGGGTTTTACATAAAATCCAATGAGTTGTGCAACAAGTAAATCGTGAACATATCCCTCTGAGACCGTGGCTAAGCCCAGACCATTTCTTTGCATTTTGGCAGCTTAAGAACTGGCTCCAGGCCACAAAAGCAGGTTCAAATTGGGGCATGCGTTCATTGGTAGTCTGGAGGTGAGAGCTGCTTTAAACAGGCTGAAGGTGGGGGATATTTTTACATCAAAAAAAGCAACAAAAGTTGGCAAATGCTACTTGTGGTTGGTCGGCTGTTCGAGCAACAAATAATGAGACATCTGGAGTCCTTCTTTTTTACTTGCATCCGTAAATTATTCAGTTTGGTTTAATAAATCAAGTCCTATCTGAACCCAGATTAGTCTAATATAGTGGTCCCCAAAGTTGGGGTCAGGGCCCCTCTATGGGTCATAAAACATCAAGTGAGGGTCCCCAGATGGTTTCCAGACATCAATCTAAACATGAATAAAATCTTAATGGAATATTTTCACCATAGCTTTTTGCAGACAAACAAAAATACAACAATAAATAACTAGATATTGTATGTATATATGAGCCCAATGCACCAGAACTCATCACCAAACCAGATTTATTGTTTTGGGTGGGGGTCCAAGGGGGTGGGGGGCCTTTGGTGGGCCTGATGGATAACCCGTCATCAGAGCTAAATAACAATAAAAATTTGAAGCGCCTATGTTGAATAACCAGTACGAAAACAATAAATAAAAATTTAATAAAAGTAGCATCACAGTTTGTTTATATTGTTACCATGCCCATTTTTAACAGMGTTATTAGCAAAGTTTGCAAATTTCTGGAATTACTCTGAGCCAGAAGCTAAAAAAGTTTGAAAACCACAGACTCAGGTTTACTTGTGCATGTTTTTTAGGTTTTAAAAGCCAGAAATGGAGTTTCCAGTGGGGTTTGACTGACAGCAAACAAAACACAAATTAAATTTCAAAACTATCATACAAATCAGATTACAAAGAAATTAGAAAATTAAAAGAACTCTGGGTATTTCTCGAACATAATCAATGCAAAATCCCAAAATTTCAACTTACCAGCCAATAACAGAGATATCTGTGAGGAAGACTCGGTGAAAGCTTGAAGCTAACAGTGAAAACTACACAGAGATCCCTCAGCAGGCCGTACAAACAGCAAAAGTTAAGTTGTTCAGTAGTTTTATTCATCCAGTAGCTTAAACCCTCCTCATTGATTAGCCAGCTTTAATTGTCAGCTAATCATAAACTCCTGGTGAGTCTGGTGTGGAGAACGAGTCGTAACCATCATCTAATGATTAGCCAAGCATGTTTTTGTCCCTTACTTGAAACTTCTGGCATAATTTCTTCATTATGTTGATGCATTCGCTGCCAACACTGAACATTTCTGTAGGCAGACTGCAAATTAAACATTATCACACGATGGATTAACAATTAGCTCCTCTCCAGCTCGGGTTCTTTACTGGTCGTATTTCTGACCGAGTGTCATCTGTTTTTTAAACAAACCAAACAAAAATAGTGTTGTTCTCCGGGTAAAGGCTACATATTGTAACGGGTTAAGTCTCCAACTTATTTCCATATACATGAGAATATCAGCAGTAAAACAGACAGAGCTTTTGTCTTTATGTGGCAGAGTTCAGCTTGGCTTCGCCGCCCGGCATACAAATGGATTTTTTTCTGCATATTTCCAGTGTGAGTGACCTTTAAAGCACTGCCTGTTGGAGTGAAACTGTATGAAGCAGATACACAAATAAAGAGAACCCTATAAAGTCCTCCTGTTTGTTTATTGGACCGATAACTATAAACACAAATCGTTGGAGGAAGTGCTGCTCGGCAAATTGGAAAACGGCACAGAAGGTAAAGTACTGATCTGCTGAGACACCTTTAGGCACAAATGGGAAGTATTTCACTGAGAAGCCATTTCCATGTTGTCTGGAGGCAGAGCAGAAAGCAGTGAGATTTATCACGATGAAACTTTCATTAGGACTAATTAGACAAGTTATTTACCTGTGCTTCATTAGGCTCCTCCTTTCAGAAGAACCACAGTCTGTTCAGACACAGAAACATCTGCGAGGTAGTTTCTTATAGTTCTAATCGTYAGCATGCTTTATGTTCTAACACTTTCTGCTAATAAAATCTGTCCTTCAAGGCTGCAGCAAGAAGACAGTTTAGTGCTTAAATATAAATAACTATGTGAGTGGACCTGATCGCTTCATCTACACTTTACACTAGAGACTGACCCATTCATCAGCTGATATTTGTCACTTTTAAAAAGAAAAACAACTATTAGCCATGCTATAATCAATTACCAAGTGACAACCAGCTCATTGAAGCCCACAACTTCATTTTATTCAGAGCAAAGTAAGGGTTGTATTTTTACCTCTCTATATGGTAGCATCTGTCTGCTTTAAGACCAGGTTCAGTGGTGGGCAGCACTAATCTAAAAATTAGCTCCGCAACTTCAAAAGCACTTATGCCGTAGAAAAGCTAGCAGAAGCTAACTTTAAAGCGCAAATTCAATTTTACACTTACTAGCTGACAATAATTCATGTACAATATATACACAACACTGCCAACTAGCGATGTATGAATCCTTGTACAGCTTAATTCTACAACCGCCGATTGCTGGGGATGTGAGTTCCTGAAACAGACCTTTGGCTCCTGGTGTAAAATTAAAAAGTTGTTGAGGATTGCTAGTTCGGCTGCTTCTTTGTCTTTTTCTTTTGTTTGTTGTAGATTTTTCATTCAGCCTCTTCTAAACGCCTTGAAATTGGCCTCCGTCTCTTTAAGAACCACCTTCACTTCTGTCTCGCCCATTGCGGTGCCGGGGGATGGTCGCGCTCGCGGGGGAAGGGAGGGGGTTTTGTCATGATGCAGTTTACTTGGCATTTAAAATACATTTCTTCAAAGGTATTTTTAATCTGAAAAGAGCTTCACTGAGTGAGAACTAATGTTGAGCTCAGCAGACAGTTAGGTTTCACTTTCACTTTGACCCGAGAGCCTGCAGGAGTCATGGCCGGGGTGTGTGGGAGGGGGAGGGGGGTGCGCTCTGCCATGAGGAAGTTCAGCTTAAAGA
>NW_013953219.1:34688-36503 GCF_001266775.1 Austrofundulus limnaeus
GTTTTTTATGAGAGTATAACATTATAACATGATATAAAGCTCAAAAAAGTAGATTTTACATGATATTGCCCCTTTAAAGAAGAAGAAGAAGCTGAGAGGACAACAGGATTTCTGCAGAAAGCTGTGAGGGATYGTGAAAACTAATCTCTGTTTTCTGTTTTCCATACGGACACTAAAATCAGACTCTGTTCAGCTCAAGCCTGCACAGKAGATGTGATGAGAAGTGTGCTGCGTCCACAGGAGCACTGAAGAACAATAACACCTCCAAACTGCAGAGAGGTGAGCGTATTAGCTGTTTGGACAGAAAACTCCCAGAGAGATTTAATATCACACTGCTCGTTTCTGATTCACTGTGTTGGGATGTTAAACAGAGCTCTGCTGCAGAAAGTGGGAGGAGAGAGTTCTGAAACACCAAACTAAACTTCCTTAACAGACACTGATTTAAGCTGTTTTTTTGCCTTTGTTGGTATTAATATAGTCTCATTTGCAAAACAAAGAAGTTCCATTAGCACCAGGAAGAGGCTCCGTTCTGTGAAACAATAGGCGCCTCTTCAAACTGAGACAAAGACGTGGAAAACTGGCAGGAGCCTGCACGGCACCCCCGTCTCATCCACAAAAGCCCGCCGTTAATTAGGACGYCTAATAAGAGCACCGAGGATTAATTCAACCACAGACGTGGCAGGACCGGGAGCTTTGACATTTGTGTGAGTCAACAGAGAGAGAATCAATTATCTGTAGGTCCTGGTCTGTTGGGAGGAGGGCTTCAGTTTGGAGCGGACTGATGAAAAATGAAAGCTTTGATGTTTCTGAGTGAAAGGTGCTGAAGTCGCTCCGTTACACGTTTGTGACAGCAAACAGCTGCAGGTGGAGAGACGGACTTGTTGTAATGGAGTTCCCGCTGACAGAGAGGGATCGGGAACACGGGCTGGCGGTAACGTTGTTATCAGTCACGGTGTGATGAAGAGCGAGGAGGACAGGGGAGGAAGAGGAGGGAACACGGGGTTTGTCAAACAATGCAGGAAAAGATAAAAAACAATCTTTATTTCCTGCAGAGGAGACATGTTGTTTCATGCTGCCATCAAGGGCAAAATCAGTGGTGGGCAGCGCTAATCCAAAAATTATCTCCGCAATTTCTAAAGCGCTTATGTAAATATTTAGGTCCACTACCTCAAGCACTTATACCATAGAAAAATTAGAGGAAGCTAATTTTAAAGCTCAAGTTCAATTTGACACTTACTAGCTGACAATAATTCATGGACAATATATACACAACACTGCCAATTAGCGATGTATGAATCCTTGTACAGCTTAATCCTACAACCGCCGATTGCTGGGGATGTGAGTTCCTGAAACAGACCTTCGGCTCCTGGTGTAAAAATTAAAAAGTTGTTGAGGATTGCTAGTTCGGCTGATTCTTTGTCTTTTTCTTTTGTTTGTTGTAGATTTTTCATTAAAGAAGCATCAATGAAGTAATTTTAAAGCTGTTTATTGGAAAACTGAAGCGATGCATTCTGGGTACATGACGGATTTGATTTGTGACGGGAAACGAAAGCACGGAGTACAGGAAACTATCTTCCCTTCAAAATAAGAGCTTGGATTTTAAAGTTTTCCATGTAGTTGCTCCAGTTGACCACTAGATGCCAGTCTTCATCAGCATAACATCTTTAAATCATTTCTGAGTCTCTAACCCCGTTGGCTGATTGCTTCGACCAATTACATCGAGTATTGAGCTCCAGCTTTTATTTTTTTTAAAAGGAGCTCCGATTGTAAAGTAAAATAAATCAATACATACAAAATTTTAGTATGGATTACAAA
>NW_013953219.1:36513-39623 GCF_001266775.1 Austrofundulus limnaeus
GTTTATTGGAAAACTGAAGCGATGCATTCTGGGTACACGACGGATTTGATTTGTGACGGGAAACGAAAGCACGGAGTACAGGAAACTATCTTCCCTTCAAAATAAGAGCTTGGATTTTAAAGTTTTCCATGTAGTTGCTCCAGTTGACCACTAGATGCCAGTCTTCATCAGCATAACATCTTTAAATCATTTCTGCACCGAGAGCAACAGTCAGCAAGGATGTATACATTTCCAATACGTTTTCAATACGTTTATCTGGGAGGGGTGCTGTTGGATAGATCACATGTGTTGTGATTCATTGACAGCCATACTTTCTGCTGTTCAAGGTAATGATGACTGGTAGATAATTCAATTCAATTCAAAAATACTTTATTGATCCCAGAGGGAAATTAGGTATAATTAGTTATTAGCAGTACTGCATTTTAATTTTAGAAAGCGCAAATCTGCTTATGAATTATAAAAATTAGTAAGACAGCTAAAGCACAAATGAAATATTAAGGTCCGCAATTAGCGGATTTGCGCTTTAGCGGGCTGATGCCCACCACTGGGCAAAATCATCAMTGTGGGGTACAAGAAGAAGGGGCGGAGCCAGAGGAGAGAGCGAGATACAGATGCTACATAAATAAAGAAGTGCATTTCCAACACCTTAGTCATCCTAATATGTCAATAATAAACAGGTAATCTGGTGACAAACTCACTTCCTGCTCACTTCTTTGCGAGGGGTGATTTTTAGAAGAGCTTTCTGATTTGAAAATCCAAGATGGCCGCAGCATTTAATTCCAATTAGCTTAAATTCAGCTGATTTAAGAAATCCTGATTTATAAATACTAATTTTGTGTGATCATAAGAATGCTCCAAGAAACTTATCATTCAACCATTTTTAGACACACAAAGCTGAAAATTATTATAGAAGTAACCAAAAACAATAGTTACAAAATCCTAAATGCTAATCAAAAACTCAAGATGGCTGCCACAGCTAGCTTTAAAAAGCTAAAATTCAGCCTTTTTAAGACTTAAGATCAAATTTATTGCRAAGCAACAAAGAATAATTAAGCCCATAACTGATGCTGATGCTAAATTAAGCTAACCACTAATACTAATTAGTAATTAATTGAGCATATAGTGCAGCAGTATGACAGAATATTTAACTAAATCTAAATGTAAACACAAAATCCAAGTTCTCCACCCACTTATCAATTATTTACAGGTGGCCAATCAGGTTCCAGGGCTTTTGCCACCCCGGCCTCCCCTCTGGCTCCGCCCCTGTTCTCGCTCCATATGACCAATAATTAAGTGAGTTCAGGAGCTAGAACAGCCGAAGCAGACTACATTTTTACAGATGGAACAAAAAAAATGGGGTCAGCTCTTCATGTTTGCCGAGGCGCCGCTCGTAAAGCAGAATCAAAATGTTTGAATCAAAGGACAGAGGGTTGGAAACAATCCTACATTATCTGCACTGATAACAAGACACGAGAGGAGACATCTGATTCTGTAACCAGCTCTGCCTCACGCTTCTGGAAAATAACCAATTTTCTGCTGGTGATTTCCCTGCAGGGAAACCTCAGGCGAACGTCTGACCGAGTTAAAAGCGCCGAAAACAATTCAGCCAAAAGCAGCGAYGTTGCTTCTCGGAATCAAACTTAGTCAGTCTTGAGTCATTATTTCCTTATTTATAACGTCCAGTTCCTACTTTTATTATATATAAAAAAGAAAATCTGGATATGCACAATGTTTTTTGTAACTTCAGTGCACTAAAACATGAATAATTTGGATTATAACCAGCCTGTCACATCTGCAGCCTATCAACACTCACTAATGAGATCATCCATTATTACGTTTTAAATCCCACTGCGGATCAGCTAAACTTTACAAGCCTGTGCTAAAAACAAGTCCAGACTTTGATCAWTAATGTCAGGTCAGCAACAATAATGGGTGTGAAGAAGTTAAAAGAGAGCGTCATTAAATGCRCGCGACCTTTATTTAACTCTAATTTAAATCAAATCAGCACCGCTGCCTTGATCTGGTCCCAGCCGACGAGCGGGAACATTAAAAACTACTGTTCTGATCAGCAGTCTGCAGGAGCCTGAAGGCAAACTCATGCTGATTTTAATAATACGAGACACTGCTGGCTGCGACCGGCTCGCTGCAAACACCTCCGTTACACAACCGGAGCAGACAAGACACAAGAAAAACACACCTGTTTCAGGAGGAAAAAATCAGCTAAGGAAGTGATTTATAACAGGAGTCACCAACAACATTTACTCAGAGACTTTTACCACAGGAATTTAACAGCAGAATATATTATTATTATTTTAATGTAGTTTTAAAGCAAAGAAAATATGTTGTCTTCACCTTATTATCACTGAAGGAAGAACAGTGTGACGTCAACAACCTTCAGGTCGAGTTTTATTCTAAATAAACTGTCAGAATGATAAAACCTCGTCAAAACTGTTTCATTAAAGCAAAATACTTTTTTAATCTAATTACATACAAACATTTTACATATCGTATCATTTTATTRTTGGTTTTAGTAAATAAATAGTCTAAAGCAGGATAATGTTTTATCTTTTACACAACTTTATGAGACTTTTAGCTGTCCTTTTAGCTTCAAGCTAGACATTATATAGGCTATTTTATGCTATATTTACTGTAGCTACCCTTTTGTTGCTTTCAACAAGCATTTAGCTCACTTTCATCAAGTGTTTCTCTATATTTAGCTTTAGTTAGCCTTTGGCTACTTTTACCTTTTAGCTAGTTTAGATACTTTTGGATTTTAGCTAAATGTGCCATTTTAAAGTTTATTCATTAGTTTGGCTAGTTTAATCACTCTGTCTGTTAATTTTAGCATTAGTTAGCCTTTTGCTACTTTTAGCTCCCTGTCGCTTTAAGCTACTAAACATAACTTAGTTAGTTAGCCTTGTTATGTTTACCTTTTGGCTAGTTGTGCTATAACACTGTTGCTTTTAGCTTTTGTTAGCCTTTTGCTACTTTTAGCTCCCTGTCGCTTTAAGCTACTAAACATAACTTAGTTAGTTAGCCTTGTTATGTTTACCTTTTGGCTAGTTGTGCTATAACACTGTTGCTTTTAGCTTTTGTTAGCCTTTTGCTAC
>NW_013953219.1:41510-45806 GCF_001266775.1 Austrofundulus limnaeus
GTTAAATTGTTGGAATATAACAGATTACAATTATTTACTCCCTAAAAATAAAACCTGTTTTATTTCTGATCAGATGTTTGAGTCTTTTTGTTTGAAGTTTCTCTAATAAAAGAATAAATTAAAGAACAGAGCGGCTCTACAAACAAACAGCAGCTCATTAAAATCAGAGAACAACAAGAAAAAGCTGGTTTTATATTAAAAAGTGACAGAAAATAAAAATTAAATTAAATTAACTCCACACGTCTGCAGCAGAGTTGCGCAACTAAAGTTTYCGGTCAGGTTCGGGAGTCTAACGGACCCGGAAAGAACCAAATAAACAAATAAACGAACAAAAACCACCAGAAACTGAGAGAAACAAGCCGCGGGAGCTGTGAAGTTGTTTACACACACACAGACACACACAGACACACACAGCAGCTCTCTGCACAAACACACATTCTGCTGGACTTACAGAGACTCAAAAGGGTCCAAAGTGTCCCGGAGAAAACAAGACCGCGGTCCTCCGAGCCCCGCAGTCCGACCTCCACATCCAGAGCTCTCATTCCCTCTCCTCTTCTTCCTCCTCCTCTTCCTCCTCCTCCTCCTCCTCCTCAGCTGCCGGAGAACCTCGGTGACGTCAGCAGGCTGTCAGCCTCTCAGCGCTTTGCTTGAAACTGAAATAATACGTGGAAGAGGAGGAGGGTCCGGAAAGAACCAGGCGGGCAGGGTCCACATCACAGGCTCTGGTTCAGAACAATGGGTAGAAAAAAAGAAATACTAATTATATTTTTTAACTGAGCCTGAATATTCTGAACCAAAATCTAAAAATATTTTGAATTTTTTCATTTGCAGATGTTCTAAAACCTGTTTTTTTCTGCACCGATGGASATAAGCTGCCAAAAAAGGCACCAATGCACCCCCATACCATCAGAGAGGCACACTTTAGAGCTGTGCTGACAGAAATCAAAACCTCCTCGAGCAGCTGAAGAAAGTCAAACTAAAAAAAGCTTTTTTTTCTGAAACTGAACACATTAAGAAGCTTTAATATTTCTTGTTTCCAGTTAATATYTTGTGTCTTCTCTGTAAACCAATCAGAAACCTGCTGAGTTCAGTTTGGTTTTATTGCTTAGTCAGCACTTCGGCTGTGTTCGGCTAATCCAGCCTTCTCCCTTCGCCTCTCGGGTTCAAGTTCAAAAGCAATCCAATGTAAGGGTGTCRTTTAAAGGAAATTTTACTGCCAACCAGTGGCGTCACTAGGCCTATTTTAAGGGGGCTGGAGCCCCCCTAAAATGTACTTGTACTTTCATTCTTTTTTCTGCCAACTTTAAATTTTTTACAACACTTTTACCATCTGGGTGCTAATCAGTGTTCATTGTCAATGCAATGCACACTATTGTGATTCGTTTCCCATCCAAGTCATCTCAACTTTGCCATGCTTCTCCTCCTGCATACTTTGTCCTAGAGCTGCCATTGTAATTTATGCCAAATGATGGCTATGCCTTTTGGTGCCTGTAAAACTCATAGTTTTTGAAATATTAATGTTTAATAAATTACAATGACAGTAAATGGAGCCTTGTATTGGTCCAATACTGCCCCCTGCTGCATCTACACAATATGGTACTGCACCATAGTTTCATAATATTTAAACTCAGTAGTTCAGTGATTACAATATTAATATGATTGTATTTTGATGTTTTACTGTAATACTGTCTTTATGTTGTCCTATTGCTGTAATATATTGCACTTAAGKGTCAATAATTGCATTGGCAAGGTAAACTTTTTCTGTATACATACAATCCAATCCTTGGGATTGACCTCTGCCACATCTCCTATACCAGCACAAGCTGGTATAGAAAACACATTTGAACTTGGTCAAAGTTCATTCTGAAAGTCCAGTGCTCCTGTCTACATTGTCCTACAGCTGCCATTGTAATTTCTATCTGTAAAGGTCCTATGCCAAATGATTGCTGTGCCTTTTGGTACCTGTACAACTTGTAGTTTTGAAATATTAATGTTGAAACTTATTTCCAAATTCCTAAAATGGGAATCAATGGGGCCTTGTAATGTCCAATACTGTCCCCAGCTGTACTCAACTTGGTACTGCACCATAGTTTTTTATATTTAATCTCAATAGTTCAGTGTTTACAATATTAATATGATTGTATTTTGATGTTTTACGATATCATTGTCTTAATACTGCTCTATTGTTGTAATATTATGYAGTTTAGTGTCAATAATTGTATTGGCAATGTGGCCTCTTTCTGCACACATACAAACCAACCCCTGCCACCACCTTCTGCCACAGCTCCTGTGGGAGATCAAGGTTCAAAACCCAGCTAATGCAACTTCAACAAAAAATATATTCCAACTTTATATTGTCACACAATTACCTTAATTACAAACACCTGCTGACGTGACAGGCACAAGCTAGTATAGAAAACACATTTGAACTTGGTCACATTTCATTCTGCAAGTACACTGCTGCAGTGGCAATGCACACTTGTTTTTACATCGTAAAAACCCAYGTCTAGATTCTACTTGTGGCTGCCACATTTAGCTTATTTTTATGCTAATTTGAGCTTTTTTGGTGCTATTTCAGCTATAATTCTGCTCCTTTCTGCTATTTTTTTTTTGCTAATTTCTACTTTTTTGTGCTTACATAAACTTTCTGCAAATTTAAGAAGGTTATGCTTTTTTGACATTTCCATTGAACTTGCATTAAACTTCAGCTAAAGCTTTCAGCARTTAGCATTCACACAAGCTTTTTTGCAGGAAACGCAATTTCCCTAGTTCATTTAAACACGCTAAATAATCTAATTTTGTTGGATTAAAGCAATAATAYTAAACATTAAAGCAAATAAACCAGTGTTGATTTATCAGGCACACCTCTGAGCACTGAAGCAACCAAACATTTAGAAAAAAAAAGACTCGATCTTTTATCTATTTGCTGCAAAGCTCGTGCATCTTTTGTTCCACCTGCAGCTGAAAACCTTCTGTTTCCTGGAAGTCCAKGTTTGAGTTGCAAACTTCTGGATCAGAGTTGAAAACATCSTGTGTTTTTTWTTTTWTTTTTCTGCACAGAGACTGAGACAGGTGCAGAGCCACATGCCATGCCCGGTGGCGAGATCTTAATGGCTTCACTCGGCAAAAGAAAATGGCCTCTCATGAATCACTGAGGACTGGAGAGTTGGTTCTCAGTGGCAGCGAGGTAATAGAGTACTTAGGAGGCGCGATGGAAGGAAGAGAGCTGCGTATAAACAGCACGGCAGCGCTTCACACAGTCTTACTCCATCAAACTCTTCGTTAGAGTCAGCTCAAACCTCTCTGTTAGCTGGTTTTAGTTCTGTTTTTTACTGCTGCAGCCGTTCGTTTTTTATCACGAGCAAGCAAAAATTAACAGGAAGTTTTAGTTAAATAAGACGTCATTAGTTGAGTCATTTGTCCGTTGAAGTACTTTCAGGCTGAGCAAATGATTTATTTATTGAATTATGGCACAGTGTTTCACCTGAGGCTGAGAAACTGTTGCCACTCTGTACGGCAGGCCGTTTTAACATAAAATCAGCTTCAACCAACTAATTCCATTCTGCGTTTTTCAAAATTAGTTTTGATGAGGAACAACTATTTAACTATCYTGAAAGGTAAATTTAAATATCTGCACGTCTGACGAGTCAGCGGAACAATTCYACATCTTAAAAGGAAGTTCGACTCGTCAAATTCTAGTTTTGTCGTGTCATTATTTGCGTTCAAGATATCTGCAACTTAATTTACACTAGTCAGATCTGTATGTGTGGTCTCTAAAAATATCTCGAATAATGATGTCATCTAAGTTATCTTTAATTGTAATTGTAATTTTATCTTGAAAGCAAACAATGACTCGGCAAAACAAACGTAAAGTTACTTTTGATTAGTCACAACATCCTTTTAAGATAAATTAGATTGGAACCTCCATAAAAACATAACCGGACTCATTTGTACTAGTCAGGATGTAATGAGAGATGTCTTAAATAACTAATCTAGTCATAAATCTGTTTCAGATTTCTTAAATGTCAGGGTGGTAAAGCTGGTTTTATGTTAAAAGGGCCTGCCGTACAGTTCCAGTTGACGTCTCCAGCAGTCATGATTGATCTGAAAAAAACTCAGAAACGAATCTTTAAATGAAAACTCTCAAACTGATGAACCTTTGGAATTAATTTGATCCCAAATGGAACCAGCTGCGTGTTTTGCTGTATTTTCGGTAACGCTTTCTTTTATGGTACCCTTATTACCATGTAATTACAAGGTAATACAAATGTAATTAAAATAGGATTACTACCTTAT
>NW_013953219.1:46386-48439 GCF_001266775.1 Austrofundulus limnaeus
CTTTAAAACTGTCCAAATTACCTACTAATTATTTAGGTATTACATAGTGAATTGTACTGTATTACAGGTAAGTGCTACATTACTGCATACAATTAATTACATAGTAAAATTGTGGTAATAAGGTAGTAACTACATGTTAATTGCTAACTTATTACATAGTAATAAGGTAGTAATTACATTTAATAGCATTTTATTATCTTGAGTACATGGTAATAAGGTTACCATAAATGAAAGCATTACCGTATTTTCCAAAGCTAAAAATCAGAGTTATGGTAATAATTAGGCTTCAAAGTTTCTGTGTCAACACTTAATGTTTTCTGAGGGGTCTGTGAGAGGAAACCTGATCATATGAATTTAGTTTTTACTGTTTGCATCAGTAAACGAACACCTGGGATGATGTGAAGTCCAGTTAAAATTCTTGACTCAGACGGGCGTTTTATTGCCTGGATAATGGTGCTGACTGGCAGAGGAGTGGTTTCTCACTGTGGGTTCTGCAGCTCCTTGATAACAGCAACATAAAGTGGTCCGGTCAATTAAAACAGCAGAGGTGGGCTCAGAGCACGGCTGAATGATGAGCTGTTGCATAACTGGGGTAAAATCATAAACAGTTTTCACGCAAACAAGGTGAGGTTTAATTAAAATAAAGGACGAGACGTCCGCCTATGATTTTAAATTAAAGCACTCCCAAGTTTTCCCAGTTTGGTTGATTTATAAAGCAGGAAACAAGGCTCAAAGCTCCATCTTGTTCTCTTTTATGTTTTGCCAAAGGAGCACAATAATGAGAGTAATAATGTCTGAAACACACACTCGCTCTTCAGCTCAGTAATAGATATTTGATTTACTCAGATCTGCCTTCTGGGTCTCAGCTGCCTCAGGCCACTTTCCTCCTCCTCGTTTTTCCTTCCTGGAGGATTTTTAGCAACATTTTTGAAAGGTTGCACCGTTCTTTTATCTCTCACAGTCCCGGAAAGCAAAAAAAAAAAAAAAAGCCGTTTTTTTAAACTCTCGAAGGCGCGAATTACAATTTAAGTGTGCATCATTAAAATAAAACCGGTTTAGGTAATCTGACTGCTTTAACCCAGATCTGAATATTATTCAGAGCATCTGTGACGGCTCAGGATGATGAGATAAAAGTCTGGAAGTATAAAGAAATTTTTGTCTTTAGAGTAAAAATAATTCAACAAAAATCAGCTGGCTTTGGAAAAAAAACACTCAGAGGTCGTGAAAGCTGAAGAACCTGAAGTTCCCAGAATGAAACGATATCTAAAAGACAAAAATACCACAGCAGCACTGGAGGATTTACGTAACGAGCAGCAGAAAGGAAGAAGAGACGATAGTTCAGCTCGTTTGAACAGAAACACTTAAAAACAACATGTGATCGTCACTAATTTAAGGTCCCAAAGCAGAAAACACCGACATCCTCGCTCCTTTTCTCTGGCTTTCTTCCATTTTCTGTCATTATCTCAGATTGCTGCACAGCTTTGGTTAAAAAAACAAAATAATACACCAAAATACAGAGCGCCAAGTGTAAATGAAATGTTAAAATATTTCACCGTTTTTAATTTTTTAGCTCACTGTTCGTAAATTTAACAAATTTTTAGTAAATGTTAAATTTAAATGTTAAAAATGTATTTAAGCATTAAATCCTAAATCTGAATGCTTAAATGTAAAAGTTAAGAAGTTCACATGTTAACACGTTTTGAGTTTAGATTTTAGATATTATCTTCAGCAGTGTTAGCAGAAGCTAGCGGTAGCTAGCAGTGGCCATTGTTGATGTTTGTCACAGGATGATGACATCATCCTCGCTATCCGATGCTAACGTCTGTGTGATTGCCTGATTCGTTGCATGATCTGTACAGTCAACTCATTTGGACATAAATGATAAACTTCTGAAATGTGCTTGATTTAGGAAAAAATACTGAAAATAATAATTATTATAATTATAAAGTTGTGTTAAATTATATTCTGAAAACAGTTTTAATATTGTATAAATTTTGATTAATAAAATATAGATTTACAATGCGTACATATTTATTTATAATAACTTGCAGAT
>NW_013953219.1:52019-53726 GCF_001266775.1 Austrofundulus limnaeus
TAGCTAATTATTTAAGTTAAATATTTAGGTGGCTAGCTAATTATTTAAGTTAAATATTTAGGTAGCTAATTATTTAAGTTAAATATTTAGGTGGCTAGCTAATTATTTAAGTTAAATATTTAGGTAGCTAATTATTTAAGTTAAATATTTAGGTGGCTAGCTAATTATTTAAGTTAAATATTTAGGTAGCTAATTATTTAAGTTAAATATTTAGGTGGCTAGCTAATTATTTAAGTTAAATATGTAGGTAGCTAATTATTTAAGTTAAATATTTAGGTGGCTAGCTAAATATTTAAGTTGCAACCTAAACATTTAGCTCAAAACTAAATATTTAAGTCACAAGTTAAATATTTAGCTTGTTAACTAAATATTTAACGTAAGTTAAATATTTAGTTTATAAACTATGACATTTATAAATGTATGGTGAAATCACACATGTGGTCTTTTCTCAGAATAAACACCTACTTCCTGTTAAATCTTTGTTTTTTGATCTCTGTGAATGTCGTCTTCTTTTTGTTTTTTCTTCTTAGCTCAGTTTAAATTTTAACTGTTTTTTTCTGTGTGTATTTCTGCAGCAGACCTTCCTGAAAACTCACTAYAGCCCTACATTTATTAGCACATGCTAAGAGCTAGCTAGCTTCTGTGAAATCTGAGGTTTCAGGTGATTTTTTTTTCTCTCTGMGGAACCAGAACTGAAAATCTGCTTCAGCTTCTGTTTGGAAGTAAACTGATGGAAAACAAGAGACTTTAAAGATTAATTTTAGCTTCTTTGTGCAGAAAAATGTTGCAACATTTCCCCTCTGGAGTGAGTTATACGTACGCACAAATATGATATTTTTCTTTGTTTTTAAAAGTAAAAATACAACTAAATGTTATTTTTGAGTTGTAGTTGTGCAGCTGCAGTGTCGGTGGGTATCTGCTGARCAGCCTGCAGGGGATCAGTGCTGCACTCTGACAGAATCTGAACCAGCGGAGTGTCTTCATGTTCTCTGCTCGGTGCTTTTTTAAAACAGTGACTGAGCTCTCTCAGCTGTGAGGTTCCAGACGGGGAACCAGGACTCTGAGTTTGGTTYCTGCTCGTATGTGACGCAGGCAGGTCAGATTAGGAGCATCTTCTTTATTTATTTTTATTTTTTTAGCCACTTCAGTAGAAAACAGAACTGAATGTTTCTTAATTTCTGCATCATCAGTGACCTTCAGGTCAGGAGGATGTTTCATCAACGCAACGTCCGGTTGTGAACTGGTTTCATTTTATCCTGACAATGTTTSACAGAAATAAAACGTGTCCTGCAGGCAGGCAGCAATAAAGGAAGATGTTAGGAGAGACCGGGGACAGTTGCAACACTTTTTATATTTGACTCTGTTCCTCAGAGATGGTTTGAATTAGACAAACCAAACTTACATCTGTCTGTTAATAGTTAAAACCATTTATAGATGATTAAACCATGTAAGTTCTTCACAATTTGTGTTTGAAAATGAAAAGTCAGATGTTGCAACTGACCCCGGAGCCGGGGACAGTTGCAACATTGTTAGGTTGTGGTTACAACATGTTATTAATACAATATATTTCACTGTAAATAAAAGTTGTATCATTTTTATATTAATATTATTGTTAAATGAATAAAACCTGTAAGTTATAATGATATTTTAGTGTTATTTATTTATTGTTTTTGATCAAATGATGAATATAGATTAGCCTTGATGAGT
>NW_013953219.1:56716-57868 GCF_001266775.1 Austrofundulus limnaeus
TATATATATGATTCTTAACAGAAAACCAACGATTAGCCTTGAAGACGGTCATAATTAATTCCTAATTACGATAAATGTAAAACTGGGGCTGTTGTTTTTAGCCTCAATCGCTAACTAGCGATAGCCGCCTGCTGCTAACTAGTTAACATTGGAAACAAACATGCACAAAGGACACATCAGTACAAATTTTATAAATAAAAAGGTACAGTTTCACAAGCGAGACATGTGTCCCATAAATTATATCTCAGTAAATGCACGAAGCACTGACCGTCTGCAGGTGAAGTTTGTGACGAGTCCAGTCCGACAGACAGGAAACTTTCCCTCTGACTGCAGGGAGAACCATTTGTGCAACTGGAAGTGAAACTAATTTGTCCCAGACCAAATCAGAGCTTGTTATCTGCAGGCAGGGGGGGTGATGGGGGTCTCTGAGGGCTGAATTATGACTCATCTCTCAGAGGCCAAATTGTTTTCCAGCACATTATTTAGGATGTTCATTTGGAGACCGCCGCTTGGCGTGCAGCTGGCAGCGCCGCCGCCGCAGGACAGCACTTCCTCATCACTCAGCTCAGCYATCGATTTTCCTCCTGCCTCCAAAGATGCTCCGGAGCACACATCAGGGCCTCTCAGTGCGGACCCCCGGCTCTCTGAAGGACCTTTTGTCATGAAAACATTTTTAACTCGGAGATAAATTTCGCCCGGGTCTTTTCTTGTTTCTCAAAAACTGCCGGCCTCCTCTCACTTCTTTTCTTCACCTGTTTGCAGAAAAGATGAAAGCTTGTTTTATGCTACAGGTCCAGCTTGTCTCTTTAAAAAGGACCTTTCAGATCTGTTGAAATGTGCTTCTGTAGAAAGCCTGTTATACACCTCGACTTACATGCAAAAAAGAACCATCTAGTCCAATTGCTGCACACTTTATCTCATTCTTTATCTCCTTTATAAAGCTGTAAAGCTAAAAAGAAAGAATGAATTTTTAAAATAAAACATGCTGACACTCATTTATACTGAGTGCTGTTTGTAAAGTTACACAGCCAAAATTACCACAGATGTTTTTGTTTTATTTAGACTTTTATTAGTAAAAAAAAGAACAGATTTATTTTTCAAAGTCAGTTTTTCACCATATGATTCATATTATAAATGTCATAGTTTATAAAC
>NW_013953219.1:61873-63684 GCF_001266775.1 Austrofundulus limnaeus
GGGGGGGGGGGGGGGGGGGGTTTCGCGCACGCGCTATGATGCTGTTTACTTGGCAGCTGAAAATACATTTCCTCAAAGGTATTTTGAATGTGTAAAGAGCTTCACTAAGTGAGAACTAACATTGAGAGCTCAGCAGACAGTTAGGTTTCACTTTCACTTTGCTCTGTTACTGCCGAGAGCCTGTAGGAGTCATGGGCGGGGTGTGTGGGGTGGGGAGGTGTATGGAAAGCCAGCAACGACAAATCTACGTGACCATTACGCGTCCATTTGACGCGTAAAATGATGCGCAATGCGTCAACAACGCGTAATATTAAATTTCGACGCGTCAATCACGTGTTGTTGACGCGTTGTTTGCACATCATTTACGTGTCAGACTAACATGTAATGTCCACATAGATTTGTCAGTGCTGGCTTTCCATACAGGTGTGCTCCGTGATGAGGTAGCTCACACGTCCCAGGGACGTTTCTGGTCTCCACCTGTCGTTTTGCTCCTCAGCATGGCTTCATAAAAATGCTGCAGGATTTCTCAAACATGATGAATGAGTCAAAACAAGGCTTTGAGCATGTTTTTATAAGAGTATAACATTATAACATTAAATAAAACTCAAAAAAGTTGATTTTACATGATATTGTCCCTTTAAAATTACTTGCATATACTAGTTTTTGCTAAGGGTAGTACTATAAGTAATCATAGAAAACTTTAAAAATGGTTAAACTAATCTGTGCAACAGTCTGAAGCTCATAAACATGTTCTGTTTGTGGGAATCAGAGGTTTATTAACTACTTAAAAGAAAAAAAAAAGAAATGATTTGGGTAAAAATGAGTATTTTACCTGAGTAAATATATTTAGTTCCTACAAATATACCACCTTTGTCCAGCTGGAAGTCATSTTAAATTACGAGCTGTGCTGAAAGAAAAGCATAATTGTCCCACTGAGGCAAGTTTTGCAAAAAGAAAAACGACAAYCAAGAATAGAAAACGTGTCGAAGAAACAAACAAAAACAGACAATTTATTCATGTATTCACAGCTAAAGTCATCTCAGGGTGCCATCGGAACTGTCACTCATGCTGGATTTGCTCCCTCGCGTGCCCTGGAGTCCTGATGCTTTTTGATTTGTTGTCAGGCCTGGGAGAGCCCACAGGGACACGGCTGCTTCCTCTGCTCTCATATCTGCTAAGTGGAGCTTCGCTGGCAGCYATCGYCCAGGATATCTAATCCAGYCTCACTTTAAGGGATCGGCAAGGGCAATTTTCTGCTTATGGACACTTCTTTCATTTCTCAGCGCGCTGAGTGAGACCACAACTTCTGACCCGAGTGTCACAGAGTGCKTTAACAGCAAAGACAGTCAGGGAGGAGATATATATTTATATATAAAGAAGAAGAAGAAGAAAGAGGAAAGTGAGCGTGCTGAACAAACCGACAGAGTCGGGCTTTAATGGATGCTGGCACCCCACYAGGAGAGCACGGCTCAGTGGAGTGACCCACTAACCAAACAAAGGAGTGATGATTTCTCTGCTTCCTCGTAGGCCCAGCGAGGCCGCCGACGCTCAGGCTCGCTCAGATAAATGAAGCATTCAGGGTTTTASCACGAACAAACAATCAGCTCCTTTTTGTGCCTCAAATATTATCAGAGATTCATGGCTGCAGATGAGTTTGCTGTTGCTGCTGAGAGAGAAAAAAAATGGATAAAAAGAGAAACATGAGAGGAAAAAACATGTTTCATTTTCAGTTTTCACAAACCACTGAGATGACTTTCTGCTTTCTGATATATATATATATATAAGTATATACAGTTTTATTTACAAGAACG
>NW_013953219.1:65629-71330 GCF_001266775.1 Austrofundulus limnaeus
TTTTGAAATGGACTTTATGTTTTGAGGAATGTCATCCCATGCTTTAGTATAAACATAGAAAAAAGACCTCTGGCCGTAACAGTTTTTAAAAGTTGGTAATATCAGTTGTCCTTTTGTAACAGATCTAGTTGAATGACCACTTCCAGAATTTGATTTGGGCAACAATGCACAGAGTTCCATAATTGGCACCTTGGAAGATCTGAAAATTTTGTAGGTAGAAAACGTCATCTAGAGGAGCCTTATTGTAAAGTGGTAACCAAAAACTTCCTCAATTTTGCAAAAAWWTTTTCGCTCGCTTGAGGTGGTTTTTGAATTTTCTGAAGGAGTTAATGTGCAGAAGAGGAGACAGAAACACATTAACAGAATAAGTTCTGACGTAGTGAACATTTACCTCGACCGGCTGTTCCTGCTGTCCAATAATTGTAGCTGCAGGGTGTCTTCGCCCCTCTGGCTCCGCCCCCTGCAGAAAGGCTCCATCTTTTCCAGAAAGGACTAAAATATCTCGGTGTCAACTCTGATGTTTTTGCAGAAACCTGAATTTTAGTTTGAATAAACTTTATTTAAATGTGGTTCTGCAAAATCCGAAAACCTTCACACAGTGAGTTTGGTTTTTAAAAAGCCATTGGAGTCTGCAGCTGGAGCAGAGTGACACACAGAGCCTGAGCAGCTGGATGTTTTCAGTTCCAGGTGTTTCCCTGTCCTCCTGAGCCTCTGGCCTCAGGCAGGCAGCAGGTACAATGGCAGCCTGAACAGCTCTCACAGTGTGTTTGCTTTGACAGCTTCTGTTGTTTCCTGCTGACATCTCTGCATCATWACTGAGCCAGAACTCAGGGTGCAGCCTGCTTCAGAGCAGGTGTGTCTGTGGGAGTAATGGGAGCTGCTGCACGCCACCAACAAGCCTCAGACTGGAGCACCAGAATAAAACACAAACTAAAGCTCAGACACAGCAGGTCCTTACACGTTTCTGTGATTGTTGATTTGGTTTGAGCTGAAAACATGTGTCGTCTTTTGGGTTTGCCTGAAAACAGATTCTGCTGATGAACTGGTCTGAGTTTGTTGTTTCACAAACCAGTTCATRAACCAGCTCAGAGACTCTTCTGGCTGCATCAAGTGATCAGTGATGATCTGTGAAGAGCAGCTCATTTTCTCCACGTCATAAAGTCATCTTCAGCTCTCCTCTTCTTCAAATCACATCTTACTGAACACATTCGGCTAGTTTTAGCTCGAAGCTAGTGCTTATGATAGTTATAGCTTTTTGTTATATGATAGCAAGTTTTAGCTTTTAGTTTTAGCTTTTAGCTACTGTTTTACAAGTTTTAAATTTTGACTACTATCTTACTGTTTCAGTTTGAAGCTAGTGTTTTTTTTGCTAATTATAGCTTTTTGTTACTGGATTACCAGGTTTAGCTTTTAGCTTTAATTATGCTAAGATTTTAGCTACTGTTTTGCTACTTTTAGTTTTAAGCCACTGTTTTTGCTAATTATAACTTTTTGTTATATGATTGCTAGTTTTAGCTTTTAGCTACAGTTTTATTAGCTTTAGCTTTTAGCTACAGTTTTACAAGCTTTAACTTTTGACTACTATCTTGCTAGTTTTAGTTTGAAGCTAGTGTTTCTGCTAATTATAGGGTTTTGTTACTGGATTGCCAGGTTTAGCTTTTAACTTTTGTTATGCTAAGATTTTAGCTACTGTTTTGCTACTTTCAGTTTTAAGCTGTTCTTGCTAATTATAACTTTTTGTTATATGATTGCTAGTTTTAGCTTTTAGCTACAGTTTTATTAGCTTTAACTTTTAGCTACTGTGTTACAAGTTTTAACTTTTGACTACTATCTTACTGTTTTAGCTTGAAGCTAGTGTTTATGCTAATTATAGCTTTTTGTTACTGGATTGCCAGGTTTAGCTTTCGTTATGCTAAGATTTTAGCTATTGTTTTGCCAGTTTTAGTTAGGTCACTGTGTTTGCTAATCATAGCTTTTTGTTATATGATTGCTAGTTTTAGCTTTTAGCTACTATTTTACAAGTTTTAACTTTTGGCTGCTGTCTTGCTGGTTTTAGTTTGAAGCAAGTGTTTTTGTTAATTATAGGGTTTTGTTACTGGATTGCCAGGTTTAGCTTTTAGCTTTTATTATGCTAAGATTTTAGCTATTGTTTTGCTAGTTTTAGTTTTAAGCTACTGTTTTTGCCAATTATAGTTTTTTGTTGTATGATTGCTAGTTTTAGCTTATAAGTACGGCTTTATTCATTTTCGCTTTTGTTATGCTAAGATTTTAGCTATTGTTTTGCTAGTTTTAGTTTTAAGCTACTGTTTTTGCCAATTATAGTTTTTTGTTGTATGATTGCTAGTTTTAGCTTATAAGTACGGTTTTATTCATTTTCGCGTTTGTTATGCTAAGATATTATCTATTGTTTTGCCAGTTTTATTTAGGCCACTGTGTTTGCTAATCATAGCTTTTTGTTATTTGATTGCTAGTTTTAGCTTTTAGCTACTTTTTTACGAGTTTTAACTCTTGGCTACTCTCTTGCGGGTTTTAGCTTGAAGCTTGTGTTTTAGCTAATTATAGGGTTTTGTTACTGGATTGCCAGGTTTAACATTTAGCTTTTGTTTTGCTAAGATTTTAGCTATTGTTTTGCTAGTTTTGGTTTTAAGCCACTGTGTTAACTAATTATAGCTTTTTGTTAAATGATTGCTAGTTTTAGGTTTTAGCCACTGTTTTATTAGTTTTAAATTTTGGCTACTATCTTGCTGGTTTTAGTTTGAATCTAACGTTTTTATTACTGGATTGCTAGATTAAACTATTATCTTTTCTTTTGCTATTTTAAGATTTTAGCTACGATTTTGCTCATTTTACATTTTTGACTTTGACTCTTTTAGCAACTCTTTTTTAGTTGTAGCTTTGACACGTGATTTATTTAATCTGATTTAATAATTCTGTAAATTGGGGTGTTTTATTGCTGTTTTACTCATTTTAGCTTTTAGCTACTGTTTTAAATTGTTTACTTATTTACATCACATCTTACTGGACAGATTTAAGTACCAGTGTGATTTTGGTCAAACTGCTGTCCTTATGAGGTCATTACGAGGTCACAAACCCAAACTTTTATTCTGATCTGTGCAGAACATTTAATTATTCTGACAGATTTGTTTAAATCTCCCTCTGGCTCCTCCTGGTGGCAGATTCAAGAAAAGAAGCAGGAATTTATGCTGACAGTTAAAGTCCAAGACTCATAAATCTCTTTGTTTTACAGAGAAGCAGTGAAACTCTCCTGACGAGGGAAATAAGAAGAATATAGAGTAAAAAGCTGTTAGTTCAAGTCTAAATTAATAAAAAAAAAAAACATAATAAATAAGAAAAAATGTTTTTCACACAGCTTCTTTAAATTTTCT
Source organism: Austrofundulus limnaeus (assembly GCF_001266775.1). Classification (NCBI taxonomy): domain Eukaryota; kingdom Metazoa; phylum Chordata; class Actinopteri; order Cyprinodontiformes; family Rivulidae; genus Austrofundulus; species Austrofundulus limnaeus. The sequence continues at coordinate 69,016 of NW_013953219.1, forward strand.
CATCTGCAGATGTGTTTGTATTTGAACCAACCACCACAGCTGCCCAAATACTTTATTTAAGTTGTAGTCTTCAGAAGGATACAACTTGTTGGAGAGCCTTGGATGTAAACACAAACGTGCATCTTTCACAACTCCAGGCTCGTAATCATTTTACGACATCAGTCCGGCCAGGTGAGCCGGCCTCCGGCCAGGAGGACATTAACCTGAATGATCTGACCGGTTTTACAGCAGGCGTWACGAGCTGCTGCTGCTGACTAAACAATATCTCCATAAAGTCATTAATGACCTGCGTTGTGTTCTCTCACAGGCTGTTGTTGSTTTTACAGCCGAAGGCGGATTTTATTGCAGCTGATGGTTTTTATCATGTCTTACATCCCCTGACCAGCAGTGGGAGCAACTGGATCTGATTCACCAATTATCTGTAATATTTTATAATCAATTAATAAGTTAATTTCATTCAACAATCATGTAAAACAGCAGATGTATAAAAGAAAAGTATAATTTATAAATAATGATCTAAACCAGACTTAAGTCAGTCAGTGGCTAACTTAGACTTTAGTTAGTTGAAAAATTATGACTACAAGCTAAAGCTAGGTTTTAACTTTTGACTACTATCTTGCTGGTTTTAGTTTGAAGCTAGTGTTTTTGCTAATTATAGCTTTTTTGTTACTGGATTGCCAGGTTTAGCTTTCGTTATGCTAAGATTTTAGCTGAGGCTGCGCCACAGACAGGAATAAGGGCTGCCGTTTGCAAAGTTACAGTCAAAAATTACCACCAATATTTTTGTTTTATTTAGCCTTTTACTGTATAAGAAAAAAAGAACAGATTTGTTTTTCAAAGTCAGTTTTTCACCATATGATTCATACATTTATAAATGTCATAGTTTATAAACTAAATATTTATCTTACAAATGAAATATTTAGTTAACAAGATAAATATATAACTTGCTAGCTAAATATTTAAGTTGCAACTTAAATATTTAGCTAGCAAGTTAAATATTTCAGTAGCTAGCTAAATATTTAAGTTTCAAGCTAAATATTTAGCTCAAAACTAAATATTTAAGTCACAAGTTTAAATTTTAGCTTGTTAACTAAATATTTAATTTGTAAGTTAAACATTTAGTTTATAAACTGACATTTATAATCATATGTTGAAAAACTGACTGAAAAATAAATTTATTCTTTTTTTCTTATAAAAGTCTAAATAAAACAGAAATATTGGTGGTAATTTTAACTTTGTAACGTTACAAACAGCAGGCCTCTGACTGTGTCTACACTGAGAACAAACATGGTTCTGATTCTTCACGGCGCTCCTCTGCTGGTTCTTGTGATGGTTAAAAATCAGATTAAATCCCTCAGCTGCTCCCAGCATGCAGCCCACCTCGGTGGCTTATATAACACATCTGTGGTACTTATTGTTGCACCAGATGATGCAAATTTGACATTTTTATGGGTAAAACATTTTAGTCAAGCAGACTTTCTCCTGCTTTTTACTGCATTTGTTGTGTTTAAAGGTCAGATTGTGATGTGGGCTGAAAGGGTTTACGCTGAATTGATGTTTTTTTTAAGTAAATCATTTAATTGTTTAAAACACTAAGTTAGCATTGAACTGAGCGGCTGAAGGGAGAAATGAGGCAAAATTATGGAAAAATGAAAAAAGAAGTGATCATTTCTCTAAAAAAATGTATTTAAAATCACTTTAAGTGTACTTCATGTCTTCAAGTAATCCTGTGTTTGAAGGGCAGATATGATAAGAAACTCTTTGACTTTATAACAGAAATAAAATATTCTTTATGTGATGCTCTCAGAACTACTCAACCAGCCGGTGTTTGAGGACGTCACATTTCCTGTGCCGGCGGTCGCCATCAGCGCTGACAGATTCTGTCTGGGAGCAGAATGTTTGCCAAGGTCAGGGCTCTCCACAGAAACCTTCAMACCATCACTGGGAGAGGCAGTCAGCTCTGGACCTGGAGGTGATTGAAACATGACCATTACTGAAAGCAGAGACTTCAGTCCCTGGAGACGTGTCAGCAGCTTCACATGGTCTCTAAAACCTCCCAGAATCAGAGCACAGAGGGAGCTCAGCTGAATCAGCACAGCTAAAAATAATCCTCTCCTTCACAGACCTGTAGCTGCTGGTCAGGATGAGCAGAGGAATCTGAGAGTCATCAACAGGTCCTGTGACGTTAGGGAGGTGGCTAAAACCTGAGACAAYACAGAAAAACAACAGAAACAAAAACAGGGCTGAGGCTAAAACCTGAGACAATACAGAAAAACAACAGAAACAAAAACAGGGCTGAGGCTAAAACCTGAGAC
>NW_013953219.1:72313-73958 GCF_001266775.1 Austrofundulus limnaeus
CCTACCATCCATCCATCATCCATCCATCCTACCATCCATCCATCATCCATCCATCCTACCATCCATCCATCATCCATCCATCCTACCATCCATCATCCACCCATCCATCCATCATCCATCATCCATCCATCCATCCATCCTACCACCCATCCATCATCCATCCATCCTACCACCCATCCATCATCCATCCATCCTACCACCCATCCATCATCCATCCATCCTACCACCCATCCATCATCCATCCATCCATCAATCCATCCATCCATCATCTGCAGCTTGTTCTGGGTCTTGGGAGCAGCAGTTTAATCAGGGAGGTCCAGTTTTCTTTCAGCTCTTCTGGGAGGACCCAAGCATTGTACTGTAAGTCTGGCTGAGAGACCTGGTCTCTCCAGAGTTTCTTGGGTCTTCCCCAGCATCTCCTCCTCGTTTGGACATGCCTGGAACACCTTCATAGAAAGGCTTTCATAAGGTATCTTATGAACCACCTCATGTGGCTCTTCTAGACGTGGAGGAGCTACGCCTCACCCTGTCTCTGCAGATTAAACTCATTTCAGCTGTTTGTGTCTCGTTCTTTTGGTCATTACTCAGTTTGTGACCACAGAGGGATAGGAGCGTAGACCAGTGAGTAACAAAGAGCTTCTCCTTGCAGCTCAGTTCCTTCACCAGCAGGAGCTGCAGCAATTCATCTGATTTAAAAACAACAGATCCCACGCTCCTTATTTCTTCACTCAGATACTTTAACTCCTCCGCTTCAGGCAGAACCTCACTCCCAACCTGGACATAAATTTTAGACTGAACGCTCCTTTTTTATTTTGATCACATGAAAGTTTAAGAATCTGCAATGTGGTTTCATAAAAAATGTTTTGCGAAAAAAAGGCTTTTCATAGAAGTCAAATAAGCGTATGCATTGAATTCATGAAGAGGACTGTAGAAATCATATTTTGGTGCCACTTTTGCTTCGTCACGTTCTGTTAAATCTGATAAATGACTACAGATGAGTTCCTTTTGTTGGTGTCCGTATCCCAGCATGCCTTCTCTGAGACCTCCCTGATCAGACTGTGATGAGTCCCATCTTTCAGATTAGAGCTTCCTCTGCTCCGGTCGTGTCGTCTGCCTTCACTCCGTCTGCTTGGATTAATTTTTACGCCTCGCCTCCTGGTAACAGTTGGCAGAGATGATTATTGACAGGCTGATGACATTCACAGACCTCCATGCATCAACGTGACTTATTACCACTCAGGAGCTGCATTTGTCAGACCTGTTCACCTTCAAGCATAAAATACCAAAACGCCTTAAAAAGTACACACAAATTAAATGAAGTACTGCTTTTGAACCCTAAATTCACAAGCTTGGTCTCTTTTTAAAGCTAATAATCTGAATTTTTAACTTCAGATTTTTAACTTGAAATTAGAGCGTTTTAGATAAGTGTGCAGTTCGGACATACTGTATGTAAATGAGTACAAATATGCAAACGAGACATGTCAAATATTCATATTTTATGCTGCTGTTACCAAATTTGAAATGGTAATAGTTAAGAATTAATATTTTAGCCCAGTAAAAATTGTTTGATAATATCTCATTCTATCTATCTATCTATCTATCTATCTATCTATCTATCTATCTATCTATCTATCTATCTATCTAT
>NW_013953219.1:74465-81058 GCF_001266775.1 Austrofundulus limnaeus
AAATCACTCTTCCATGTCTTGAAGCACTCGAAACACTTAATAACAAATATATTTTCATCTTATCAGCAGGTTTAGACAGCTAACTGGACAAAAAACGATGGAAAAAAAATGTTTTCCTGTGAGTGTTAGCTTTCTTCGTTAGCGTAGCAGACTGTCAAAAAATGGCAACCTACTCCGTGTTTACCTTGTCCGTCACTAAACAAAGTTCCCACCCCCTCGATATATACACCAAATGAAAGGTATGGTGATTGGCTACACAGCTGTGGCATCAGAACGAAGCTCGGAGCTGATTGGCCGATTCTACAGTCAATCAAACCCAGGATGACAGAAACCGGAAGTTGGTCACTTCTCATATATTATTGGCTGTGGACAGCCGAGAATCGAACCCAGTTGGTCAAATGAGGTGTCAATCAAAAGAGGAGGGTCTAGACGTCCATTTTRATGGATTAAACACGGACACAGGTTGAATGGAAACACAGAAAGTTGTTTCAAAATAAAACAACCCTTTAAACGGTACGTTCAGCTGAATGTTGATGGAGGCACGTGGAGCGGACGGAGCGACACAAAGAGTCCAGCTCGACTTGTTTCACAGCGAGGCGAGGGTCCACGGGTCGTTAAATTAACTCCGGAGAGTACAGTGTCATCAGGACCTGAATTAAAACAGTTTAGTTTGTTTTCCGGGGGGGTTAATAAACCCGGGAACACAAAACAACAGGTCCAGATTTAACATGACGGCTGAGATTTTAATTGCACACGGCACAGCTGCAGCACCTGGCAGGTGAAACCTTGTGAGGAAGGGAACGACCGGATTGGAGTTTGTGTCGGAGGTGTGCAAAGGTTAACGCCGACGCGCCGGCTGAGCATTAATCACTGAAAGGTCGGGGCGGGAAAGGCCACGTGCAGCAAATTACTTCTGACTTCAGGTGAGCTGAACGCTCGTAAAGCGAGGACAGGCAGAAAGGAAAAATCAATAAAATTACCCACAAAGTTTTATGTTTTTATTAAGCTGAACACGCACAGATTTATCGACCCGTTATGCCTTACACAAAGATTGCATCACACTGCCCTTCCTCCTGGAGTTTAATAAACCGCAGCCTAAAAACAGTACATTAAATTAAGTTAAATTGCACTGAATAAAGGATAAGTTAAATCTTTTTGTTTCTAATATTTAAAGATAACTTTATAATGCAAAGTTTTATAAACGGTTTGATTTTTCGTTTTACATTTTAGGGTTTAGCTTCCAGCAAAAAGAAAGGCAAAAACATTATCAGCCCTGATGCATTGAAACATCACTGGTCATGGTGGACAGCAGATCTCCCATCCGCCGTGTAGTTTCTTTCACTATTTCTGTTTTCTACATTCAGCTTTCTGCTGTTCTTATAAACCCTGGATTTAAAGCAGCTCTTATCACTGAGCAGACGTTAAACGAGGGGTTCGGATGTCAAAAAGAGACGTCCGGCTCGGGAAGATAAATGGATTTCCTCCATACGAGATGCAGTTTGTTCACATCAGAGCAGCTCAAGGACAAAGTCAAGGAGAAAAGAGATCACGACCCTTTTTTATATATTAGGAAGCAACAATTTCTGCTCATGTTTGATTTAATAAATTACAGCAGAACGAGTGCTTTACTACAGAGAAAAGACTCTTTGAATCAAAAACAAAAGTCAGGCTGAATTCAATTAAAAAATATTCATTTCATTAAAAACAAAATAACTATATACAACAGAAACTAAGAAAATACACAAATCAAAAAATCAAAATAAAACTAGTCATGGGTTTTTACGATGTAAAAACAAGTGTGCATTGCCTCGTAGCATGGCTTTGCCTGCAGCAGTGGATTTTGACAAAGTTCAAACGTGTTTTCTAAATCAGCTTGTGCCTGTCAYGTCAGCAGGTGTTTGTAATTAAGGTAATTGTGTGACAATATGAAGTTTGAAGAGAGATTTTTTTGTTTAAGTTGCATTAGCTGGGTTTTGAACCCTGATCTCCCACATGAAAGTCCTTGGCATAGACCATTAGACCAATGGAGTTGTGGCAGAGTGTGGTGGCAGGGGTTGGTTTGTATGTGTGCAGAAAGAGGCCACATTGCCAATACAATTATTGACACTAAACTGCATAATATTACAACAATAGAGCAGTATTAAGACAATGATATAGTAAAACATCAAAATACAATCATATTAGTATTGTAAACACTGAACTATTGAGATTAAATATTAAAAAACTATGGTGCAGTACCAAGTTGAGTACAGCTGGGGGCAGTATTGGACCATTACAAGGCCCCATTGACTCCCATCATACAAATTTGGAATAAAGTTTAAACATCAATTTTTCAAAAACTACAAGTTTTACAGGCACCACAAGGCATAGCAGTCATTTGGCACAGCACCTTTACAGATAGAAATTACAATGGCAGCTGTAGGACAATGTAGGCAGGAGCATTGGACTTTCAGAATGAACTTCGACCAAGTTCAAATGTGTTTTCTATACCAGCTTGTGCCTGTCACGTCAGCAGGTGTTTGTAATTAAGGTAATTGTGTGACAACATGAAGTTTGAAAAGATTTTTGTTAAAGTTGCAGTAGTTGGATTTGAACCCTGATCTCCCACATGAAAGCCCACAGTGCTCATCATGAGACTATAGGAGATGTGGTAGAGGATAATCCCAGGGATTGGATTGTATGTATACAGAAAACGTTTACCTTGCCAATGCAATTATTGACACTTAATTGCAATATATTACAGCAATAGGACAACATAAAGACAGTATTACAGTAAAACATCAAAATACAATCATATTAACATTGTAATCACTGAACTACTTATAAATATTATATTAATAGTTTTACAGGCACCAAAAGGCATAGCCATCATTTGGCACAGGGGCTTTACAGATATAAATTACAATGGCAGCTCTAGGACAAAGTATGCAGGAGGAGAAGCAGGAGGAGTGTGCACACTGATGAAAGTTAGCAGAAGAATAAATCTCATGTCTGCCCCTTTTATCCCCAATATATATTCAAAGAAAAGATAATTTACAAAACAATACTATATTGAATTGTACAACACAAGCATAGCCTTGTCATTGAATAACTCCCTGACTTTATACAGTACTTCTATCGATTTAGATATTTTTGTTCTTARATAATGTATGTGAGGTCTCCATGTCAGCTTGTCACCAATGATGACACCCAGAAATTTCACCTCACTGACTTTACAGATCTTAAAACCATCTACTTTAAATGAGAAATCAACAGTTGTCTTCCTGTTACTAAATATCATGTAATTAGTTTTATCCAAATTTAATGATAATTTGTTTTGTTGAAACCAATTTTGTATTTTCTCAAATTCTTTTTGTACCATCTCAAACATTTTTTCTATATTTTTACCTAAACAAAAAATGTTGTATCGTCAGCAAGTAAAACACATTTGACAAGTCCTGACACATTTACTAAGTCATTCACATATAAAATGAATAACTTGGGTCCCAGTACAGAGCCTTGAGGGACTACCAAGTTTAGATGTTACACCGTTTATTTGTACAAACTGTTTCCTATCTTTCAAATAACTAGATACCCATTTTAGTGCGACCGTCTAATACCATATTTACTTAATTTTTCAAGAATACTGTGATCTTGTCAAAAGCTTTCTTCAAATCTACATAAAATATGCACAAAGTACTGTTTTTGATCGATAGCAGTTATTTGCTCCAAAAATTCCATAAAAGCCATTGATGTGGAATTTTTAACTCTAAACCCATACTGACTACTACTTAAGATATTATGTTTTTCGATAAATTGATCCAATCTGATGACAAATAATTTCTCTAAAATTTTAGAAAACTGTGGTAACAATGATATTGGTCTGTGATTTTTAAACACGTTTCTCACCATTTTAAAAAAAGAGGAATTACCTTGGCTGTTTTCATATTGTCAGGAAATGTACCAGTTGAAAATGATAAATTACAGATATATGTAAACGGTTCAATCACATAATCTTTCACAAGTGTTGTGTCCACGTTAACCCAGTCTCTAGATCTTTTGTCGGCAAGATTTTTTTTACCATACTCAATATTTCTTCTTTGTCAGTTTTAACAAGAAAAATACTGTTTGTACAATCTGTAACTGTGTGACTGAAACTGGTTTAAAAAAACAAAATGAGTTAAAATAATAAGATAAGATAAGACGTGTCAGATCAACCTGATTTAAAATGTACCACCATTATTCACCCAGAACAAACACAATTATGCTTAAAATCCAGTCAAATCTAAAAATACTGAGCTACTATTAAAACTCATCAAACACATCAGACCTGCTGGTTTTAGAGACAAAGTCTTAGAATAAAGGTGAAGAAAATGATCTATATTTTGTTGAGGTTGGACAGGAGGACACAACGAACTGAATATAAAAAATAATGTAACAAAAGCAAAAAGCTGACACGGCAGCAAACTCAGAGAAAGGAAACACGAGGCCAAGGAGGAGGTGGAAGAAGAGAATATGTAGAGCCGGGCTAATGAGGAACACCTGATCTGATTCCAGCCTGGGAACAGGTGCAGCCGAGGAGCTGAACACAGGAGACACGAACTGATCCGATCTGTTCAAAACACAAGAACCAGAACCTCTGAACACAGAAAGATGGAACAGAACGCCCAAGATAGGAACGAATCCTAAAATAAACCCACAGATCCTGACACAGTTAAGCAGGAAGTCCTTATAAAMCATGGGATTATTAAAGCGCGGTGTTGTGTTTGTATCTGAGTGACTGCAGTCTCATTCCACCCACGGTCACATTCCCCCAGCTGCTGCAGTAACGACTGCCTGTGACACCACGACCCGCCGCCGCCCATTAAACCTGGCCGGAGCCGCAGRTTGATTCCCCGGCTTCTGTTTGGAGCCTTAATTCAGTTACAGGCAGACGGATCGGCATCCTGCCTCGTGACGAAACACCGGCTCTTCGGCTCGTTTAATAAAACTCCTCAGCGACGATGAACAGAGGYGAGCCTGTCAGCCGGCCTCACCGAGAACCAAATCCTGAATCAGTTCAGGGATCGTTTGTCGTCCATCGGCTTTTAACACGGATCTGTTTCCAAAAACAGTCGCTGAATTACAGGAGAAAAGACTGTTCTGTGAAACTGTACTGGGATTAGTACTGTTCCAGTTTACAACACCAGAAACACAGGTACTATAACAAAAAAACATACATTTCAGCTGCTAAAGCTAAAGAAACAGTAGCTAAAAGCTAAAATTTACTAAAAATTGATGCTAAGAATTGAAAGGTAGCAAAACAGAAGCTTAAATTTTATACTGGAAAACTGCAAACAAAGTATCTGTTAAATAAAAAAGCTAAACCACCCACTAAAACCACCACTAAAAGCTTCAAACTAAATGTAGCAAAACTGTAGCTCAATGCTAAAACTAGTAAAGCAGTAGCTGAAATCATATATTGTTAAAAGCTATCAGCTAAACCAAGGATTCCAGAAACAAAAAGCTATAATTAGCAAAAAAACAGTGGCTTCAAACAAAAACTAACAAAACAGTAGCTAAAAGCTGAAACTAGTGAAACTGTAGCTACAATCATTTACTGTTAAAACAAAAGCTAAAGGCTAACCGTAGCATTCCAGTAACAAAGAGCTATAATTAGCAAAAACACTAGCATCCAACTAAAAATAGCCAAACAGTAGCCAAAAACTATAAATGTAAGAAGTCGATTTTTCATGTTTTTGAGGATTTCTTCATTCTGTCACTGTAGCTGAGACACACAGGTCCTCTAATACTGAATGAGCAGAATTCAACCAAAACAGCTAAAACTCTCATGAAAGGCAGCASATGATCTGTTAGGCATTTAACTTTAAAGTGATTTATTTAGTAAAAAGCATTAAATGACAAGCAATGACAAAAAAAAACAACAACAACAAAAAACCCTGATAAAAACACGACATCATTACTGAACCCTCTGTTATGAAGCTGTTTTAAGGGAAGGTCACATTAAATGCAAAATGGAGATTTTATTTTTTATTTTCAGTTTAACAGAAGGTCAGAAGTGTTTGTCTTCTATAAACGTCTCTGGATCTGGAGGAATTTATCCTCGGCAGCTCGGCTTCTCCTTCATGCCTCTTGATGAGGCATGGCGGACGCATCGAGAAAATGTAACCTGAAAATAGAYCCACGAGGAGCCGAGCAGCTTTTCATCTCGTTAGAGGGAGATTTAAATATTTACTTCATTACTCGTGTTGTTGTTGTTCTAGAAGCCTGCGACAAGCAGCTAATGAGACATGGAGCCGAGTATCGACACCTCAGTTTGCTCCTTTAAAATGAGAAAATGTTAAATCTGTTAGGAGTGCAGGTCACCTGCTGCCTTTCACTGTTTCAGATCTGATGCTGAGAAATGATCAAACCTGATAAATACATCTCATGTTGAAGCTTATGGTATATCAGTGGGATGACTCTCAGCTACCACAACAGATTTTAGATTAATATCCAGCTCAAAACTAAATATTGAAGTCACAAGTTAAATATTTATCTTGTTAACTAAATATTTAATTTGTAAGTTAAATATTTAGTTTATAAACTATGACATTTATAAATGTATGAATCAT
>NW_013953219.1:81146-82444 GCF_001266775.1 Austrofundulus limnaeus
AATATTTAGGTAGCTACCTAAATATTTAACTTAAATATTTAAGTAGCTACCTAAATATTTAGGTTGCAACCTAAAGATTTAACTTAAATATTTAGCTAGCTACCTAAATATTTAGGTTGAAACTCAAATATTTATCTAGCAAGTTAAATATTAAACTTACATATTGAAGTAACTACCTAAATATTTAGGTTGCAACTTAAATATTTAACTTAAATATTTAGCTAGCTACCTAAAGATTTAACTGAAATATTTAGCTAGCTACCTAAATATTTAGGTTGAAACTCAAATATTTAGCTAGCAAGTTAAATATTTAACTTACATATTGAAGTAACTACCTAAATATTTAGGTTGAAACTTAAATATTTAACTGAAAAATTTAGCTAGCTACCTAAATATTTAGGTTGAAACTCAAATATTTAGCTTGCAAGTTAAATATTTAACTTACATATTGAAGTAACTACCTAAATATTTAGGTTGAAACTTAAATATTTAGTTAGCAAGTTAAATATTTAACTTAAATATTGAAGTAACTACCTAAATATTTAGCTAGCAAGTTAAATATTTAACATAAATATTGAAGTAACTACCTAAATATTTAGGTTACAACTTAAATATTTAGTTAGCAAGTTAAATATTTAACTTAAATATTGAAGTAACTACCTAAATATTTAGCTAGCAAGTTAAATATTTAACATAAATATTGAAGTAACTACCTAAATATTTAGGTTGAAACTTAAATATTTAAGTTGCAACCTACATATTTAGGAAGCAAGTTCAATATTTAACATAAATATTGAAGTAACTACCTAAATGTTTAGATTGAAACTTAAATATTGAAGTTGCAACCTACATATTTAGGAAGCATGTTAAATATTTAACTTAATATTGAAGTAACTACCTAAATATTTAGGTTACAACTTAAATATTTAGCTAGCAAGTTAAATATTTAACTTAAATATTTAGCTAGCAAGTTAAATATTTAACTTAAATATTTAGCTAGCAAGTTAAATATTTAACTTAAATATTGAAGTAACTACCTAAATATTTAGCTAGCAAGTTAAATATTTAAGTTGCAACCTACATATTTAGGAAGCAAGTTAAATATTTAACTTAAATATTGAAGTAACTACCTAAATATTTAGGTTGAAACTTAAATATTTAAGTTGCAACCTACATATTTAGGTAGCTAGCTAAATATTTAAGTTTCAAGCTAAATGTTTAGTTCAAAACTAAATATCTAAGTCACAAGTTAAATATTTATCTTGTTAACTAAATATTTAATTTGTAAGTTAAATATT
>NW_013953219.1:85274-88059 GCF_001266775.1 Austrofundulus limnaeus
ATTGAACCACTCAACCACTAGATGTCGCTGAAAACAACAAATCCTACACACTGTGCCTTTAAGTGTATTCATTCATTTATTGGTTCATTTATATATTTCTTTTATTTCTAAGGATGTCAGTTTCAGTCCTCCAGCATGGGTCTGCCTGTTAGCAAAATATCCCGAGAACCACCGGAACGAGTGAGGAGTGATCACAGGTTACATTTAAAGTTAACTTTTCCAAGATGGCCGACAGCTATCAAATATACAACAAAAATGGATCTGACTGAGTTACTTTTACAGATGTTAAAGGAAAACGTTGCGTTGTAGTAGCTGAGAGTCATCCCCGTCACACACTGAGAACTAACAGGTTGTTTTTAACACTTTGGTGCTACTTTTTAATTTCTTTATGTTTAATTGGATGAAAATGTTACAATAAAATCTGTTACATGTGAATCCACGGCTGCAGCAGCAGAGGTTCAGGTCCGATCCTGTCGTACGACTCAGAACCCAGACAACGGGAGCTCGCGGGCTGCGTCAGCTGCTCTGGCCGGCCTCCAACGGTCCCCGGGGCGTCGGAGCACGACTGCACATAAAGASAGAGAGATGGATTAGACCGGGCCTGCAGCAGCACTAATCAGCCTCACCTGGCCCACTTCCCTGAAGCAGTCTTGAGGCCTTGGCCACAGTTTTTTTTTTTTTTGTTTCCCCTGCAGCTGCAGAAAGCTCACCTCAACGCAGGATGATAACTTGTGATGTCATCATCAAAGTCTGGAGGTCCTCCAGAAGATGAGTCTGTCCTCGGTCAGCTCAGAGACCAGGTCACAGACCAGGGAGGGACTCTGTAAACCAGCGGTAATTATTATCAGCTTCTTTTATTTTAGCGCCATCAGTCTGACGTCTGAAGCTTTAAAAGCTGCAGCTTAAATATCAGCTGCAGACAGAAAACATTGCATTTCTCATCCGTCTCTTTTCGGCTGTTTTTGTCTCGCTTGCTCCATAAATCATTCTGTAAATGTTCGTCCTTCTTCTGCACACTTTTAGCTGTTCATATACATCAAAACGTTCGGCTCATTCAACAGATGGGTGCTTTGAGTTTTTGAAACTAAAAACATTTAATTTTACAAACATTTCCCCGTAGAAATGTTTTAAGATCTTTTCAGTTCTTTCAAGAAATATTTCTTTTTTTTATATTTTAGCCTCAGTTAGCTTTTTGAAAATTTACCTTTGAACCAGACTTAAGAAATGTTAAGCATTTAGCTGCTATTAAGCTACTTTTAGAATTTAGTTAGCCTTTTGTACGTTTCTGTCTTTGAACCAGGCTTAAACGTTGAGCACTTCACTACTATTTAGCTACTTTTAGCTTCTAGTTAGCCTTTTGATACATTTATCTTTGAACCAGACTTAAGAAAAGTTTAGCATTTAGCTGCTATTCTGCTACTTTTAGTTTCTAGTTAGCTTTTTGATACATTTATCTTTGAATCAGACATTTGAAATGTTTATTTTAGCTACCATTAATCTACTTTTAGCCTCTAGTTAGCCTTTTGATGTACCAGACTTAAGAAACATTAGCATTTCTGCTACTTTTAGCCTCTAGTTAGCCTTTTGATACATGTATCTTTGAACCAGACTTAAGAAATGTTTAGCATTTAGCTACTATTCAGCTACTTTTAGCTTCTAGTTAGCCTTTTAAAACATGTATCTTTGAACCAGGCTTTTGAGCACTTATCTACTATTCTGCTACTTTTAGCCTCTAGTTAGCCTTTTGATACATGTATCTTTGAACCAGGCTTAAGAAACGTTGAGCACATCGCTACTATTCTGCTGCTTTTAGCTTCTGGTTAGCCTTTTCATTCATTTATCTTTGAACCAGACTTAAGAAAAGTTTAGCATTTAGCTGCTATTAAGCTACTTTTAGTGTCTAGTTAGCCTTTTGATACATTTATCTTTGAATCAGACATTTGAAATGTTTATTTTAGCTACCATTAATCTACTTTTAGCTTCTAGTTAGCCTTTTGATGTACCAGACTTAAGAAACATTAGCATTTCTGCTACTTTTAGCCTCAAGTTAGCCTTTTGATACATTTATCTTTGAACCAGACATAAGAAACATTTAGCATTTCTGCTACTTTTAGCCTCTAGTTAGCCTTTTGTTACATGTATCTTTGAACCAGACTTAAGAAATGTTTAGTATTTAACTACTATTAAGCTACTTTTGCTTCTAGTTAGCCTTTTGATACATGTATCTTTGAACCAGGCTTAAGAAACGTTGAGCACTTCGCTACTATTCAGCTACTTTTAGCTTCTAGTTAGCCTTTTGTTACATTTATCTTTGAATCAGACATTTGAAATGTTTATTTTAGCTACCATTAATCTGCTTTTAGTTTCTAGTTAGCCTTTTGATACATGTTTCTGTCTTTGAACCAGACTTAAGAAACATTTAGCTACTATTCAGCTACTTTTAGCTTCTAGTTAGCCTTTTGTTACATTTATCTTTGAATCAGACATTTGAAATGTTTATTTTAGCTACCATTAATCTGCTTTTAGTTTCTAGTTAGCCTTTTGATACATGTTTCTGTCTTTGAACCAGACTTAAGAAACATTTAGCTACTATTCAGCTACTTTTTAGCATCTAGTTAGCCTTTTAAAACATGTATCTTTGAACCAGACTTTTGAGCACGTAGCTACTATTCTGTTACTTTTAGTTTCTAGTTAGCCTTTTGTTACATTTATCTTTGAATCAGACATTTGAAATGTTTATTTTAGCTACCATTAATCTGCTTTTAGTTTCTAGTTAGCCTTTTGA
>NW_013953219.1:88101-91039 GCF_001266775.1 Austrofundulus limnaeus
ATTTAGCATTTCTGCTACTTTTAGCCTCTAGTTAGCCTTTTGATACATTTATCTTTGAACCAGACTTAAGAAATGTTTAGCATTTAGCTGTTATTAAGCTGCTTTTAGCTTCTACTAGCCTTTTAAAACATATATCTTTGAACCAGGCTTAAGAAACATTGAGCACTTAGCTACTATTCTGCTACTTTTAGCTCCTAGTTAGCCTTTTGACACATGTATCTTTGAACCAGGCTTAAGAAACATTGAGCACTTAGCTGCTATTCAGCTACTTTTAGTGTCTAGTTAGCCTTTTGATACATGTATCTTTGAATCAGACATTTGAAATGTTTATTTTAGCTACCATTAATCTRCTTTTAGCCTTTAGTTAGCCTTTTGATATACCAGACTTAAGAAACATTTAGCATTTCTGCTACTTTTAGCCTCTAGTTAGTCTTTTGATACATGTATCTTTGAACCAGGCTTTTGAGCACTTAGCTACTATTCTGCTACTTTTAGCCTCTAGTTAGCCTTTTGATACATGTATCTTTGAACCAGGCTTAAGAAACATTGAGCACTTCGCTACTATTCTGCTACTTTTAGCTCCTAGTTAGCTTTTTCATTTATCTTTGAGCCAGACTTTAGAATTTTTTAGCTTCTAGCTACTATTATGCTTTTTTATTATTAGCCTTTTGATACATAAATTTTGGAAACTTTAGCTATCCTTTTGCTATTTTTAGCTAGTTGTTTGCAACTTTTAGTTAGTGTTCAGCTCTTAAAGTCATAGCACACAAAGATTAATATTTTTTCAACAACACATGAGAGAAAGGATAAATAAGAAACTAGCAGGACAGTTCGGGTGTTTTGCTGCTGATGTTTCGGCGTGTTTAATAAAACTTCGGCTCTCTACACGTCCACTCTGGATGAAAGCAGCAGTTTAAACTCAGACATTGACCCCTGAAGGAGGAACAGTCATGGTTTACTCAGGGTGTGTTGTTGTCATTTTACTGACTCAGATGTTACAACATTACAGAGAAGTGCCACTAAAGAAAAGGGACGAGTTTTATGACCTTCAAATCAACATTTCATGATCTCCTGGTTCCTCCTGGAGACCGACGTCATCACTCTGCTCCTCGTTCAGACTCAGTCCTGGCTTTAGTGCAAATAAACATATCTGCAGGGGAAATGTGTTTTTCATTATCATAATAAAGTTTTTGGGACAAACGGCACGGTTACTTCACCTTTCTTCAACTTTGACTCGATGATTTCACAGAATGAATCAGAACTCTGTGGTTCCTGAAAGTGAAGAGAGACGTTTAAAAAATGCTGAAACAGCAAAATGACACATTTATCTAACTGTGAAGAAAGCCACAGTTAGATGCATTTAAAAATGCATGTTTTTCCAAGGATTCTGGTGCAAACACCCACTTCGGATGTTATCAGTCCATTAAATGGACGTTATTAAGCATTATAAGCCCCCTAGAACGGCTTCAGACTGTCTAATTAAGGTTGGTGCATTAATCAGTCAAAAATATAAAAGTTTTTGAGGATATTTAACTCTTAATAACAACAATGTAACATTTCCTTTGAAAAAATGACATCAAAAATTATCTTAAAGCCTGGTTTTCTCTCAGTTTGACCTTTTAAACTCACTGAAAACAGAACATTAGCTGTCGTTAAATGAAATAAAACAGGTCAAGTGTTTCTAAATAATAGGGTGAAACAGGAGTCAGAGTCCTGCATGACGTCATTTGATGATAACATTTTTTTATCTGAATGAAATAGCTGAATATTTACACAGAAAAGTTCCTCAAGGAAATTAGTGAGAATTTCATGATATTTGGAGAGTGACGTTCTTATCTAACGGAAGTACGCGCCCACACACACTCCAGCACTACAACTTGAAGTTTTCCTCCTRACCTTTCACTCTGGAGGATCAGCGCTCCGTGCAGAAGCATGGCTCCGTCTAATTGCTGGATTTTGTGCGCCGTCTCGCTCGCCTGCCTCCTTTGCTGTGGCTCTTGCAGAAGAGGTAAAGGTAAGATGATTCAAAGGTCGAGAGGGTCGCTTTGTGTTTGTTTGGCTTTTGAGAGCTCACGTCTCCTCTGAGGTCCTGCGCGCAGACTTTTATCCCCGGAACTTTGTGCGTAAAATGGAGCCGCGCGTCCTGCGCGGCTCCATTTTACGCACAAAGTTCCGGGGATAAAATGGAGCCAAGCGTACTGCGCTCACAGACAGAATCAAACCTAATAAATGCTTTGAGTTTCATCATTTCTACATCCATTATTTCAGACCTGGTGTGAATTACTGGGATCTCCTAAGGGAATAAAACATTAATCTGTTTTTACGCGCCAAAACGCGACAAGTTTGATCAAAAACTCGTTTATAATCAATGTTCCTTCAGTTTTAATAAACCTGAACGTCCTGCTCGATGACAACAACAGTTTGCATKGACTCAGAAGCTGTTAAAGGTCTGATTGGCGTCAGAAATGTGACGTTTTGGGGTCAAAGTCCTGCGGATCCACCTGAACCACCTCCTGGTTGCTCAGCCAGTGGCGGAGCCAGAGATTTTTCTCAGGGGTGCCCAGATGGGGACCACCACTCACACAGGGGTGGCTAGGAAAATTACATAATTTTTTTTACGTGAAAGTTTGTAAATGTCCTTTACATGTCCTTAAACAGGCAATGACTACCTATAAGCATGTCAGAACCATTTCAAAACAGTTGAGGGGGTCTGTGGGACCGCCCCCAGAAATTTTTTGAATGAAATAGATGCAATTTCCTGCATTTTGGTGTATTTTACCTACATAAATAAACACTTGATTTAATAATAATTTCAGACTAACTCCATCATCCTGATTTTAAACTCACAGCTACAGCTGAGATAAGGTTAATTAATGTGTCACAATTTATCATATCTAATGACTTTAGGGGTGCTTTTTACTTTTATATTGTTTATTGA
>NW_013953219.1:93249-94806 GCF_001266775.1 Austrofundulus limnaeus
GGTAAAATAATGTTAGTGTTTACTTGTTGTGTACAGTAATATTGATATATAATATAATGTGTATTGTTTATTTAGTAAATTCTAGTAGTTTAGAGATTTTGATATTTTTTCTAAAATTTAAAAGAATAATTAAATAAATGTTACTACACCCAAAAGTCCTTTTTTTCAGTGTGTTGTGGTGTAAAATACACGTTTAATTTTTGACTTTGTGGGAGTTATTTTCCTTCCAAAGAGGCACAAACCAGACAAATGTCCCTTCATGTTGGATCCTGCCTCACTGCAGCAGGAGACACATCATCGTCTCTTTGAGCTTTAAGCTTTTACATCGTCCATGTTGACACATAATTGGCGTTTTGCACAGAGGGGGGGAAAATTACACCACAATGAAATTCTAATTTGGGATCATTTTCCTCCAAGCCTTCGTGACACACTTTGGTTTGTCTAAAAAAAGCAGCTGACGTTTATTTAAGGGTGGAAACTTGGAGCTGCTCTGGTCGGCTGGACGGGGGCAGGATAAGGCTGCGGCACGAGGTTCCCACACGATAAACTTCAACCAAGAGGGAGAACTTCAGGAAGTTCTGCAGCTCACAGATTACTGAAGGGGAGAAAGAATGAGGGGATTAAGTTCGTTCTCATGGAAATGGCTGATTCTTTCTTTTATTTTTAGATATTTCCTGGTGGAAATGAGTTAGAAAAACTGGCTCTGCAGTTAGTGATGTTCAAAGTAAAGTGGCTCAAGAAGTAAATCCAAATCACCACAGTTGTCTTTGACAATGACTCGTTTCAGGCGTCCAATCAGATGTCTTATTTAGTTTTTTGTCCTGATCCATCCCTGTTGACCGCAGGTAAGGACGGGAATGTAGATGGACCAATAGTTTTTAAAGTTTTGCCTCTGGGTAAGACCTGAACATCATCTTTTATACTATCCCCCGCTCCGTTATTGCTCATGAATGAGACACAGAGGTCCCTGAAGTCCTCGAGCATCTTTTCTCTTTACAGTTGAGAACTGTGGCCTCAGATTGGACTCTCATCCCGACCACTCCACACGTTTTTGTGAACATAAAGCTCAGAGCAACAGAACCACATCATCTGCAAAAAGCAGATCCTGGGGTTCCCTCCTCTGCTCTTGAACATCACAGAGGTTCAGAGACGAGCGGCAGCTCAGAAAGTGAAAGCAGCCAGTCGCTTCGGATGTTATCATCCATGAAATGGACCTTATTAGGCGTTATCAGTCCCATAGAATGGCTTCAGATTGCCAGCTGGTTAGTATGAGGCATAAAACCACTATCTGGTAAATATCAGGCATAAACAATATGGTTAATATGAGGCTTAAAGCCACCAAGGTTAACCTCAGAGCAGATGACATGGTTAGCACTAACCTCCGATGGTCATGTATTGTGGTCTCTCAATAGGGCAATGGGTAGAGCGTCAGACCAGAGAGTGGGAGACCAGGGCTTGAGTCTGACACAGACACAAGAAATTTATTACAATATCTTTTGGTTATTTACACATTCATTGTCATGGATATATTAACCCACTAGGGGGCACTGTAGGTAC
>NW_013953219.1:95067-96635 GCF_001266775.1 Austrofundulus limnaeus
ACTCTACCCATTGCCCTATTGAGAGACCACAATACATGACCATCGGAGGTTAGTGCTAACCATGTCATCTGCTCTGAGGTTAACCTTGGTGGCTTTAAGCCTCAAATTAACCAGATTGTTTATGCCTCATATTTACCAGATAGTGGTTTTATGCCTCAAACCAACCAGCTGACAATCTGAAGCCATTCTATGGGACTGATAACGCCTAATAACGTCCATTTCATGGACTGATAACATCAGAACCCCCTGAAGCAGCTCTTAAGGGTTAAACAGGGATTAAATATTAAACTTTCAGAGCCTGAGTTGTGTGATCCAATGATAAATGGTTGTAAACTTTATTCTGGTTAGCATCTCGCCAGGCTCCAGCATGAATCTAAACTTACCCAAATCTGCATTTCAAAGCAGCCTCCCACCTGTRTTATTGATTTTCTGTAGCGTCTGATCAGATCTTCATGTTGGAGCAGCGATCAGGATCAGCACTTCTGTATTCCTCACGGTGTTTCTGCTGAGAGCTAACACTTTGTGACTGGATGCTGCCTGTTATAGACACAGAGCTGTGTTCTGGGCTGAACCTTCGCTGGCCCTCACGTGTAATCATCTGYTCCTCTGTGCCCCCCTCCCCACAGTTAATCCCTCAGAGGGAAACGTGCTTTCAAACTTCAGGTCCCACTTTGGCTCTTCTGTTTACCGAAAGAAAATGTGTTGACTTTGTTTTTCCCTCTCATCTGTTTGTTTGAAAGATACCCCGAACCTTTAGAAGAGACTTGCCGTATTGATCCTCTAATCGAGTCCACCTACAGCCCAGTCGGCTGAGAATGACATTTGCGCAGATGGAGAATGAGCCACTTTTCCCTGGCTCTCCGTCTGACCTATCGATCCAGTCGTGCAACCACGGCGAGGCGGGGGTTTGAATCCTTGAAGGTCCTTGTGTTGTTTGACAAATCACAGCTTCATTGTACGCTACATGGAGTATTGATGCATTTAGGAAAACTGAGGCCTGCACGGAACAACAACCGGCCTAATGATTGCAAATCCAACAGGTTCTTGTTTTTCTGTGTCTGCCTTTAGCTTTCTCTGGGCCGTTGAATTATTCTGCGTCCTTGAAGGGATGGGACAGGAAGTGAGACATTTTACAGCAAACAGAGACTTTAAGCAGCAGTCAGACATAAAGTAGTGACACGTGTTGTGTGTTGTGTTGATCTGGCTGCAATAAAAGTTCAGGCCTGTAACACGTATCTCACGCCTTCCTGTCCTAAACGGATAATCAGCTCATTTTTGAAGTGAAGTTCTCTCTAAGTTATCAATATTTAGCACCAGTGTGACATGAGTGATAAAACACAAAGTATGGAAAAGAAGGAGAAAGAAAGGCTTCATCTGTAACGAGCTAAAAGCTTTCAAAGCAGTGGCAGATCTGGGATTTTTCTGAGTAAGGGGCCATAAGTGGTGCCGTTTGTAAAGTTACAGTCAAAAATTATCACCAATATTTTTGATTTATTTAGCCTTTTATAAGAAAAAAAGAACCGATTTATTTTTCAAAGTCAGTTTTTCACCAAATGATTCATACATTT
>NW_013953219.1:100139-105648 GCF_001266775.1 Austrofundulus limnaeus
TAATTTTAGCTACTTTTTTGCTAATTTTAGCTTTTTTCTGCTATTTCAGCTATAATTCTGCTTCTTTCTGCTATTCTTCTGATTTTAGTGCTACTTTGTGCTATTTATGCTTCTTACAGATGTTTTCTGCTATATTCAACTGTTTACTGAAATTTTAGCTAATG
The DNA here is from genome assembly GCF_001266775.1 of Austrofundulus limnaeus. NCBI lineage: Eukaryota > Metazoa > Chordata > Actinopteri > Cyprinodontiformes > Rivulidae > Austrofundulus > Austrofundulus limnaeus. The sequence continues at coordinate 100,304 of NW_013953219.1, forward strand.
TTTAGCTGCTATTAGCTAAGGTTAGCTTTTCTAAGCTAAATAAAAAAATTGTAGCTATTACAACTTTTTCCAGCTAAGGTTAGCAAACTTGTGCTCCTTATGCATTAAATGATTTCCAGCTACCTTTTAGCTGTTTTACTGAAAATTTCAGCTATTTTATTTATTTTACTACAAGTGATCATTTTTTATGTAATTTTACGCTTTTTTCTGCTTTTTTTCTTTTTAGTTATTTTTCAACAATAAGTGTTTCAACTGGGTGCTAATTTCAAATTGTAGCTGCTACCTTTACCTTTTTTGTATGCTCATTTTAGCTACATTATGCTACTTTAGCTATTCTGCTTTTTTCTACTTTTAATACTTTTTACTGTTACCTAGTGCTATTTATGCTTCTTACAGATGTTTTCAGCTATATTCAGCTATTTGCTGAAATTTTAGCTAATGTTTAGCTGCTATTAGCTAAGGTTAGCTTTTCTAAGCTAAATWAAAAAACTTTTTTCAGCTAAGATTAGCAAACTTGTGCTCCTTCTGCTAATTAAATAATTTCCAGCTACTTTTTAGCAGTTTTACTGAAAATTTCAGCTGTTTGTTATTTTACTACAAATGATAATTTTTTATGTAATTTTACACTTTTTTCTGCTTTTTTTCTGTTTTAGTTATTTTTCAACTATAAGTGTTTCAACTGGGTGCTAATTTCAAATTGTAGCTGCTACCTTTACCTCATTTTAGCTACTTTAGCTATTCTGCTTTTTTCTACTTAATAATTTTTTAGTTACCTAGTGCTATTTATGCTTCTTACAGATGTTTCAGCTATATTCAGCTATTTTAGCTCTTAGCTTTTAGCTGTTTTCTGTTTTCAACTAGATTTGTGCTCCTTTTTACTGTTTTTATGCAGCTTTTTCAACTCAATTTCAGCAGCTTTCAGCTTAAGTTTTCAGCATGAAGCATTCACGCTAACATTTTAGCAGGAAATGCGATTTCTCTAGTTTAAGTTGATCTCATTTGCCTGAAAAACTTCAGCTGTCAGAGCAAAGTTCCTCTGCAACAGCTGCAAACACGTGTCAGAAAAGTAGGATCATCAAAACCAGTCMGAGCGCAGGAAATTAACTTAGTGATGAATTTTCAGCTGAGCATGAAATCGCCTTCCACTTTGATTCGGCGTGTAAATCTTTTCAGCTGACCAAAGCAGACTCAATTATGCTAAACCGAAGCGCGAGGTGGAAGGCATAAAGAGCAACGCACTTGACTGTAACCGTTTCTGTCAACAGCTCGTTCTGTTGGGAGGAAAATCAATTAACCTCGCTCTCTCTGCTTCTTAAGACAGTCATTTCAGTCTGTCTGTTTGAAGACAATTCGCTCGCAGAGCAGCGGAGAAAACTAATGAAGGAACTAGACATGGGTTTTTACGATGTAAAAACAAGTGTGCATTGCCTCGTAGCATGTCATTGCCTGCAGCAATGGACTTGCAGAATGAACTGACCAAGTTCAAATGTGTTTTCTAATCAAGTACCAGCTTGTGGCTGTCAGCAGGTGTGTGTAATGAGGGTAATTGTGTGAAAATATGAAGTTAGAATAAATATTTTGTTAAACTTATTGTAGGTAGGATTTGAACCTTGATCTCCCACATGAAAGGCTGTGKCATTAACAAGACCATTGGTGCTGGGAGAAAGTACAATCCCGGTGTGTTTTTCTATGTGTGTAGAAAGAGGCAACATTGCCAATGACGATCGTTGACAAAGAACTGCATAATATTACAACAGTAGAGCGATATTATATAAGATGTTTATGTTTATAAGACACTAATATAGTAATACATTAAATTACATATATATCAATATTGTAATCACAGCAATAATTGAGATTAAATATAATTATTAAACTATGATGCAGTTCCATACTGAGTAGATACAGCAGGGGGCAGTATTGGACCAATACAAGGTCCATTGACTCCCATTATAATTTATTAAACATAAATATTTCTAAACTATAAGTTGTACAGGCACCAAAAGGCATAGCCATCATTTGGCACAGGAGCTTTACAGATACAGTATAAATTACAATGGCAGCTCTAGGACAAAGTATGCAGGAGGAGAAGCATGGCAAAGTGGAGATGACTTGGATGGGAAACGAATCACAACAGTGTGCATTGGTAACGCACACTGTTTACATTTAATGAAATCTGTTTCACTTCTGATGCTGAATGTTTTAGGTGAAAACAGCTTTGAATTCTGACTTCCCTGTCCTTCTTGGCTCTGTGTTTCTGCAGCAAACCCAACTGAAGCAGCAGAAGATGATGCAAAGGCTGCAAGGATAGTGGGTTTAGTGCAGCCCACAGTTAAAACAGGTAAAATCAACGCACAACATGGGATTTATACAGAAAACTTCCCCTGAGTCAAACTCATAAAACATTCACATTGTTGAGATACAGTTTTATTATTTAGGTTTTTCAGCTTGAATCTTGTTCCACATTTTTTGTGCTATTTTAACAWTTTTTATATGAAAATGTTCGGCTCGTTCAATAATTTATACTTTTAGCTGTTTCTGCCAGTTTTATTTTTATTATTGAAAATAATTGGAGCTGTTTTCAACATTTGTCAAACCTTTAAAACATTCTTAAATCTTCACTTTTCACCTTCTGTTCTGGTTCTGCTTTTTAACATCTTGAAACTAATTTCAGCTGCCTATTTTATCATTTTAGCTGTGTTTAGCTGTGTTTTAGCATTTTTCAGCTCTTTTTTGACTTCATTCTGCTGATATCAGCTGTGATGCTTCTTTTTAAGTCTTACTGCTAATTTAAGTTTTTGTGCTCCTTTCAGCTTCATTCTGTTGYTTTTATTTTTCGGACTTTTTAGCTACTCTTTAGCTGTTCTTTGCTAAACTGAGCGTGATTGAACAACATTCATGTTTTGGGAGTCTTTTCAGTTTTGTTTAGCCTAACTCAGCAAATATGTGCTCTTTCAGTTTCTTTTTGCTAATTTCAGCTTTTTTAGCTAAGTTTCTGCTATTTTAAGCTAATTTTAGCTTTTTTCAGCTTGTGGTCATTGTAGYTACATACTGCTTAATTCAGCAAAAATGCTTTTTTAAATGATTTTAACAAAAGGTCAGATGTTCATTGTTTTGCTTTACCTTTTCATGTCTAAATTTTAGCTTTATTCATTTTTATACATATATTTATTAGTAAATTCTTGGTTTTTATGCTAAATTTATGCAAATATTTACAATTTTCTGGAAACTTTAGCTAAATTTCATCACTCTTCAGCTTTTTTTCCATGCATTTTATGCTATTTTTCTACAGATTTTTCACAAATCAGCTCACTTTGTTTTACTAATAAATCTTTTCAGTTTGACTTTAGCAGCTTTCAGCAAAATATCTTTCAGCGTGAAGCCTTCACTTTGTTTTTTCTCAGACAGTGGCGTCACTAGGCCTATTTTAGGGGGGCTGGAGCCCCCCTAAAATATTTTAAAGCCCCCCTAAATTATTTTGGTGTAAAAATATTAGGTTTTTTTTAACAAAAATTCAATATGATGTGGTCAGAATAAATAACCATTTAATATTTCATTATTAGCTAAAATACATGATCATAAATCTGTCAGTCTCCCATTAATTTATAGTGTAAGGTAGAGATCCTCTTTGCTGCGTTGTTCTCCATAAGAGTACTCCCACACCACATGAAATCCAGTCCACGTTTTTCCTGCAACCTTATTAGCAACATGCTAGCAAGTTTAAACACAGAGCCAGCTACGTGCAGCATGAAGGCTCAGTGAGAAGTGGATACACGAAAGTTTTTCAAGAAAGTAAAAAGTATTAATCATCACTGCTGGTAGTAACCATAAACATAAAGAGTAAATAGACAGGCCGCTAATGCTGCTGTCGAGCCGCAGGGCCGCCATCTTGGAAAAGTCATTTGCTCAATGAAGTATCAGCCTGTTTACTCAATTGTAACTCGCTGTATATATATATATAYACACACACACACAATACAAATATATAATATAMAAAAATTCTGTGCTTGTCCTGGGGTCTAAACCCCCCTTGTCCTTAAAACCTATTGACACCCCTGTTCTCAGGAAATGCAAATTCTCTAGTTTGTATTTTACATTTATATTTTACCGCAGCTGAAATGTGCCACTAGGATGCTTAACGATGTTTTTCTGCCAACGTGTCAATATGCTAATATACGGTTTTATGTCAATATATTGATATGTTGATATGTAAATTTATCAATGTGCTAATGTTTTATTAGCATTTATTGAATTCTTCTGCAGTAGAAACATAATGTTGGTCTACGATGATGAAAGCTCAAAGTTGTACTCTTTATATCTTTGCATCTTCGAACAGCACGTTGTGTTTTTTTTCGTCTGAACTGAAGTGAAGAAGTTTCTGCTGCAGCTGTAAAAACTGTCTGCAGAAACCACCGCAGCCAAAGTTAAATTTAAGACATGCTTTTATTTTTTTTAAGGCTGTAAATAATAGTGCAATCTGCATAGTGGAAAGCTCAGTAAATCACTCTGTGTGATTAATTTATAAACAATCCTTTTAATTCTGACAAGATTGATCCAACAACTCCTGTCACTAAAATATGTTAGAGCTGCTTGGACTAGCCTTTAGCTCCTCAGTCTCAGAATTCAACGTTACTGATCAAAGAGAACGTCACTTCTTTCATCTGATCTTTAAAAAGGTTATTTCAGCAGAGGAAGAGTTAAATCTGAGAAATGTCAAACGGTTCTTTTCCGTTTAGAGCTGCATTTTTTGTATCAGTATGGAGATTTTATCAGTGTTCACATCTCAATGTGGAAAAGCAGAGCAGATCTGAGATGTGTTGATCCACTAACGTGTTTATTCTGCAGAGAGCCTGGTTGTCAGTGGACCTGCGGTGCAACAAAACGACTCACAACCAGTGATGAACGGTAAGAAAAGAAGACACAAACACTTCAAATGAAAAATAAATCTTGTAAAGCTCAGTAAATCTGGTGGCGTTTATGATCAAATGTTAGTAGCTAATTAGCTGCAGCCTTTTGTTTATTTAAGAGAACAGCAGAAAAAGAATTAGAGCTAAAAACTAAATTAATCCTGGAGCAGAGCCTGTCTTCTCACAGAGCAGAGACAGATTACAGGAAACAGGATTAAACYACACGTCGTGTCTGAATGAGTCCGAAATGAGCTCAGACCTCAAAGTCAACAACATCCAGSCTGTTTCCAGAAGTATGAGGTGCCGTTTTTTAAAGTCACAGTTAAAAATTACAACAAATACTTTTATTTTATTTAGCCTTCTATAAGATAAAATAACTGATTTATTTTTCAAAGTCAGTTTTTCACCATATGATTCATACATTTATAAATGTCATAG
>NW_013953219.1:106125-108184 GCF_001266775.1 Austrofundulus limnaeus
TTCAAAACTAAATATTTAAGTCACAAGTTAAATATTTAGTTAACAAGCTAAATATTTAACTTGTGACATAAATATTTAGTTTTGAAACAGAGAGCGGGCCACGTCCCATTCCTCACAAACAGCCACTTATTAATTCTCCTGATATTAGCTGGGAGGGATCATATATCCTGGCCGTCAGCGTTCAAGGCTGTTTCCTGTGGCAGCAGGACAGCAGAGGGTCTGCTCAGACGTATAACTCAAAGAGTCAATTTCACTCATGTCAACAAACATCAGCAGGAAAGACTCAGGAGGATCTACGGCCCAAAGTTTCAGCTCCGCCTTGTTTTTATTAGCATTTTAGAAAACATCTGTGTTATAAAACTCTTTGTGTTTGAGATTAACACTTCACCTGGTACTGAATTTTAGTTCAAAACTCTTAAAAATTGAAAAATGAGTGAGTTTGTCAGTGAAGATGATGATGATGATGATGATGAAATCATCCTGTTGAAGATAAACACTGACATCTAGTGGATAAAAAATGAAACACTTTGTATTTTTATAAAAATAAAAACTAAAGTTAACAATAAAGGAAAGGAGTGGAAACATGAGACATCTGTCAATCTCCTGCCTGCAAATTCACCCCAAAGGTCAGACTGTGCAATGCTCAGAAATGAACTTTATGTCAGTTAACTTTCCTGAAGTGACCTTTAAAGACTAAAGGTCACAGCAGGACAACTAAAAATCTGRAAAAAATACAAATTATTTGGCTTTTTAATCGTGTAAAAGATTAACTGATGCTGAAAAGAATTATGTTGTTTAAAAAAAGCATAAAAGTATAAAAAAGTTTGTTGTAAAATAGCTAAAACAGCCAAAATGTGCAGTAAAACAGCTAAAATGTAGCTAGAAAACCTTAAATCAGCACAAGGAAGCAAAGAGAGCAAAACTTTACAGAAACTGAAACAGTCACCAAAATGTGAATTTAATCTAAAAAAAAGCTAACTTAAGCTAATAACAGCTAAATATTAGCAAACATTGCTGTAAATAGATGGATAAAGCACAAAGCAACTGTAACGAGCAAATATAGCTCAAATTAGCAAAACGAAGCAGTTAAAAGCAGAAAATAGTAAAATTATAGCAGAAAGGCGCAGATTAGCTGAAATAACAGAAAAAGCTAAAATTGGCAACAACAAAAAAACAAGCTAAAGGTAGCAGACACTAGTTGAAATTTGCACCCAGATGTTGATATGAGTGTAAAAATGTCAAATTAGCAGAAAAAAGAATAAAAATACAAAAAAAGTGATGACTTGTAAAATAGCTAAAACAGCCAAAATGTGCAGTAAAACAGCCAAAATGTGCAGTAAAACAACTAAAATGTAGCTAGAAAACAGAAGAATAGCTGGAAGGAGCAGAATAATAGCTGAACTAGACATGGGTTTTTACGATATAAAAACAAGTGTGCATTGCCACGTAGCATGTCATTGCAGCACAGCTTTGCCTGCAGCAATGGACTTGCAGAACGAACTTTGACCAAGTTCAAATGTGTTTTCTATACCAGCTTGTGCCTGTCATGTCAGCAGGTGTTTGTAATTAAGGTAATTGTGTGAMAATATGAAGTTTGAAGAGATTTGTTGTTAAAGTTGCATTAGCTGGATTTTGAACCTTGATCTCCCACATGAAAGTCCATGACATTAGACCATTAGACCAATGGAGTTGTGGCAGAAGGTGGTGCCAGGGGTTGGTTTGTATGTGTGCAGAAAGAGGCCACATTGCCAATACAATTATTGACACTAAACTGCATAATATTACAACAATAGAGCAATATTAAGATAATGAAACAGTAAAACATCAAAATACAATCATATTARTATTGTAAACACTGAACTATTCAGATTAAATATAAAAACKATGGTGCAGTACCCAGTTGAGTACAGCTGGGGGCAGTATTGGACCATTACAAGGCCCCATTGACTCCAATTTTATGAATTTGGAATAAAGTTTCAACATTAATATTTCAAAAACTACAAGTTGTACAGGTACCAAAAGGCATAGCAATCATTTGGCACTGGACCATTACAGATGG
>NW_013953219.1:115993-118255 GCF_001266775.1 Austrofundulus limnaeus
GTGTGTGTGTGTGTGTGTGTGTGTGTGTGTGTGTGTGTGTGACAGGAAGTAGTGGGTTGGTTTCCAGCGCCAGGCTGACAGCACACTCTGCACCGGAGAGCCGCTCTGATCGCTCCTCTGCGCGCGGACCGAACCGAGCCGAGCCGAACCTCACAGGACCCTGTTGGATCCGTCCCCGGAGGAGGGTGTTCTGGAGGCCCCCACCCCTGTCTCTGCTGGACCCGTCTCTCCGGTAGGACGCCGCCGGCTTCTCGTCGGTTCCGCGGCGCGCAGCCGGGCTGAGAAACAAGCATCTGTTTATTCAGGTCAACAGAATCCGCGCGGATCAGAACCGGGTCTGTGAGAACTGATAGAGCCGGTACCAGCTCATCGCTGCAGTTTTGTGGGGGTTCGGATGGAAATGGGCCATCCGGACCTCTGGGTTTTCATAAAAGATGAACTGATGCGGTTTAAACAGGCGTTTGGTGACTGAGAGGAGTCGATGCTTGTTCAGGATTAAGCCAGGATTAAACCAGGATTAAACCAGGATTAAACCAGGATTAAACCAGGATTTCTGCCTGAAATCCTCTTCAGATGATCAAAATCTGATTTTTAAATTGTCGTTTCTTAGATTTTCTGTCATTTTTCACTGAATTTATTGATTTTTTTTGGTCGATTTGCAAACATTTTACTCCAACATGAGTCCAGAGCTGACTCAGCTGAGCTCCTGGACCTGGATTTATGCTCCTGCATGATCCAAGTGCTCAGGAAACACAAACAAACAAACAAACAAACAATAAATTAATAAATAAACAAATAAATAAATAAAGTGTTGAGCAGCTTTTGGTCACTGATCTCTCCTCTGCTTACATAAGCAGCAGATTTGGACCTGCTGGAAGTTTGTGGGCTGGAGGATGATGATGATGATGATGATGATGATGATGATGATGATGATGATGATGATGGTGTGTAGGTGCAGGATGTGATGATGATGATGATGATGGTAACCATACCTGGAGTCAGGCTGACAGCACTGAGATGGGTTCTGGTCCAAAGTGGAGCCGTCTCTCCACAGAACTGCAGGTTCTGATCCGATCCGGGTGCTGCTGGAACAGATAAGTTTGTCTCTGAAGGGAAGCTGGTGAGTGGACTGGGTGTAAATTATAAATGACCTCGGCTCTTAACTGGCTCTTTTTGTTTATGATGCTCAGGTTTAGCTTTAACTGGCCGCGGTGGTTTCCTGTTCACCTCCCAGTCGATGTCCTCGGTCAGACTTGGTCTTGTTCACCGTGTCTCGTGGAAAGTTCCGCTTTTTCTCGATGAAGTCACGGATCGATTCCCCCAGGTCCTCCTCCGCTTGTTCTGGGATCCCCGAAAAGACGAGGTTGTCCCGCATGTCCAGGATGGACTCCCTCATCCTTTTTTTGCTCTCCGGATAGCCGTGTCATCTCCTCKGTGAGGTCTTTGACCGACTCCCTCAGCTGGTTGTTTTCTTTATCAAGCGAAGTTACCTGTTGTTGGYTAAACTCTACAGACTCCCTCAGATGCTGGGATTCCTTGTGGGAGTCTGCCATCCAAGCTGGTTAGCTTCTGCTCCAGATATCTGTGAAGCTTGTTTTATCTGGAGATGTAGTGTTGTCGGAGCCCTCAGAACGGTTACGTTTCGCTAGCGGGGTGTTAGCCATTGAGCTAGCTGCAGATGTTAGCTATTTTGCCCGTAACGATTCTTTCAAAGCACTGGTCAACAAAAAAACTCCAGACTCTCCAAGGATTCTTCGTCCAGTTTGTTTGTTAAAATGGAAAGGTTAGTAATGCTTAGGACGAATTAACTTTATGTATGGATATTATGTAGTTTTACCTGAGAGAATTATCTTTACCTGTTTTCCACCATTTACTTACGCACAAGTTCTCGCGAGATCTTGCTTGTCAACATAAATATTTAGCTAGCAAGTTAAATATTTAGCTAGCCACCTAAATGTTTAACTTAAATACTTAGCTAGATACCTAAATATTTAGGTTGCAACTTAAATCTTTAGCTAGCAAGTTAAATATTTAAGTTGAATGTTTAGCTAGCCACCTAAATATTTAACTTAAAAACTTAGCTAGATACCTAAATATTTTGGTTGCAAGTTAAATATTTATCTAGCAAGTTAAATATTTAGCTAGCCACCTAAACATTTAACTTAAATACTTAGCTATATACCTAAATATTTAGGATGCAACTTAAATATTTAGCTAGCAAGTTAAATATATAGCTAGCAAGTTAAATCTTTAGCTAGCAAG
>NW_013953219.1:124819-126640 GCF_001266775.1 Austrofundulus limnaeus
CTGCAATGCTGGAAAAAAAGTCAGCAGCTCTTCACTCGACATTTATCCACAAACTGGTCCTGGATTAAGCTCCAAAGTTTTGATTCCACCGTGAAAAATGTCTGTTTTATCCCCTTTTATGAGTTTTTGGCCATTGACTATCTTTAAATCGCTGCTTCCTGGTACAACAGTCGGCTCTGGAAGCGATCGCTTTTTTCTTTTTTTTCCTTTCTTTTTTTGAAGCGAGTGGTTGAAGTAAATGGAGCATAAGAGCCCCCTGGTGGCTGAAGAAAAATATCCATGTATAAGCCGCACCGGACTATAAGCTGCATGGTTCAAAGTTCAGGAAAAAAGTCGCGGCTTATAGTTCGAAAAATACGGTATTTAAAAAATGCAACTTTTTAAGGTTTACCAGACACATTATGTGTGTTACCACAAAGTATTGCCGATACCAGCCACATTTTACTTGGTATCAGTATGGAACATCACTAGTTGCGTATCTGTGCCTCGAGGAGCAAAGAGCCTAATATCACGACAAAACAGAGCAGTAATCAGGGTGTTTCACGTCGAGCTTCAGCACTCCGAATGATAATAAAACACGATTATTTCTGGTTTTTCCTGCTTTAAATTAAATCTGTCTTATTTTTTGGGGCAGAAATGAAACCGTTCAGTTGATGAGATGTTTTCAGAAACAGTGTCTGTGTCTCCTGATGCTGCGAGCGAAYGTCTGCAGCAGACGGTTATCTTGGATCTCTAATTAGTGAACTTACTCTAGTGTGAAAATATGACTAATGTTATTGTGGAGCTCAGGCTGCCGCAAGCCGGGCTCCAAACCTTCCCGCACTGCTGCAGCTAATTGGTTTCTGGGATTAGTTCTCGTAATGCTTTGTGCACTTTTTTAGATTTGGACAGGATCAGAATCAACCAGGTCAAACCTGCTTCTATAGCAACATCAAAACATTTCCCGGTACATCCAGGGAGGTTATTCAGGTGCAGTGCACAGCGGGACCGGGTTTTATTTTTAACCTGTGTAGTATTTGTTCTATTTTTTCCTTTGCGTCGACCGGAGGCCTCTTCTGTCGGATCATCTTTCCGTGGGAAGAGCCTCAGAGCTGAAACCAAAGAAAGCCAGATTTGTACGGAAGAGCATTGCWTTCAAAAAAATAAGAAAAAATGATGACATCATGAATATGATTTGGCATGTACTTCCTGTTTCAGCACCTGGATATTTCAAAATAAGAGTCCAATTCARAACAGTCGGAACAAAGCGTTACAGGTGGCTTTAATATTAGCATGTTGACATGATTGTTCAGGTGAAAAGCTGATCTGCTGGAAGTCGCTCTCTTCCTGCAGCAGCAGATGCTATAATCAGCATCTGAAATGTGTTAAATTACTTCCTGTATGTAATCCAAACACTTCCTCCTGTTTCTTTCAATACAGCTTTATTAAGCTCTGGTGGATGAACATTATAGAGCTGTTCATTCGTGTGTTTGACGTCACACACACGTCCAGGACCAGTACCTGCTCAAAACCCAAGGTGGTAGTAGCTGAGAGTGTTTGACGTCACACACACGTCCAGGACCAGTACCTGCTCAAAACCCTCGTATTACATCAGGGACCTGTTTTATTTTAAGTTGGCAGATTTGGATCATGGCTGCGTGATATTAACGTTAATTTTTGACCTTTTTCTCCTTTTTTATTAGCGAACAAGTCGCCGTGCATTGCTGTGTTGTTTGTTTAGATGTTGGTGCAACAAGTTGAAGGAAATTTTGTGATTGATCAACTGAATATAGATGCAGTTTTGGATTATTTTATGAGTCTAAACCAGAGAACGGTTTGGTG
>NW_013953219.1:127419-129776 GCF_001266775.1 Austrofundulus limnaeus
CTAAATATTTATTTTGCTAGCTAAATATTTATTTTGCTAGCTAAATATTTATTTTGCTAGCTAAATATTTATGTTGCTAGCTAAATATTTATGTTGTTGGCTAAATATTTATGTTGTTGGCTAAATATTTATGTTGTTGGCTAAATATTTAGGTAGCTAGCTAAATATTTAAGTTGCTAGCTAAATATTTATTTTGCTAGCTAAATATTTATGTTGCTGGCTAAATATTTATGTTGTTGGCTAAATATTTATGTTGTTGGCTAAATATTTATGTTGTTGGCTAAATATTTATGTTGTTGGCTAAATATTTAGGTAGCTAGCTAAATATTTAAGTTGCTAGCTAAATATTTAAGTTACTAGCTAAATATTTAATTTACTAGCTAAATATTTAAGTTACTAGCTAAATATTTAGGTAGCTAGCTAAATATTTATGTTGCAAGCTAAATATTTACATTGCTACCTAAATATTTAGGTGGTTAGCTAAATATTTAAATTGCAAGCAAAATATTTAGCTGAAAACTAAATATTTAAGTCACAAGTTAAATATTAACTTGTTAACTAAATATTTAATTTGTAAGTTAAATATTTAGTTTATAAACCATGACATTTATAAATGTATGAATCAYATGGTGAAAAACTGACTTTGAAAAATAAATCTGTTCTTTTTTTCTTATAAAAGGCTAAATAAAAAAATATAGGTGGTAATTTTTGACTGTGTAACTTTACAAACAGCAGGCCTCTGTGCTTTATTTTCTACAAACTGATTAAATGTTGCATAAAGAGTTACAAACTGCAGTTGCWGTTAAAATATGATTGATTGATGAGCTTTATGTTCCTCCACATTAAATGTTTGACTTGCTGTAAAAAGGACAGGTTGGCTGTGTTGCCTCGGAGCACGAGCGCTGGACGGTGATCGTTTCTGACAGATTCTTTCAATATTCATAAAAMTGCACCTTTGGATTCTTGTTTTCGTCTTTGTTCTTTGACCGTTGGGCTGCGAGGGCCTGAGGGCCTGAGGGCTGACCGACGCTGGAACATTTCTTGTTCTGTGTTTTTACTCCTGAACTATCAGAGCTCAGTCGTTTGGTCGGTTCTGCAGCAGATCCATGTGAGGTGAAGGTCTTTGAACCTCAGAGTCCCTCCTGGTGTCTGAACCTGAGGAAACAAAGGGTTTGAACTGCACATTTGCATGGAGCTTCTGTTTGTTTCGTGTGTTGACGCCGTCTGCCTCACGGTGGTAAACTCTAAATTAGACCTGTTTTCTTCTCATGGGAAACRTCTATAAGTACTCAGCTGATGTTATGGGAAATGTCTGAGCTGTAAGTGACCCCGCTGATAAAAAGATGAATCCCTCCAGGATCCACGTTGACATGTTGCTCTTAAACTGCTGCTGGTTTTGTTTCTGTCCAGACCACTGGTGTGGGAATTTTCCATGGTTGGAGATCCACTTTTTTTTCCCCCGTCAGTCAGGAAGACASGCTGACCGAAGCGTTTCCTCTCCTTTAGGACACTCATCTTCRCTTTGTTGCTTTTGTCAATTAGAAGATATGAAAACAAAGAGCTACAGCTAGCTCTTTACATGCAAGCTGGTGCTTTTTTTTTTCTTTTTTTAGATGCAGCATCGTTTAAATTAGTCGAATTGTCCCGTGTGTCGTCTGTTTATACAGGAGGTCCAATAMATGAGCCCAGATCTCCAGACCTCAGGGTCCAGTTCTCCCTGTTGGCTCTTCAGGACCTCTGAGACTGGAGACGGTCACAGTCTGTGAAGGATTTATTTATGTCTTCCTTGCAGACCAGGGTTTATTCATCTTTCAGGAAACGGCCTCTTTGTATTTCTGTACATTATGTGCACCGAGCCGTTCTCTGCTCTGTGACTGGAAACCTGATCAGGTCAGACGTGTTTGTTAAAGGCTTTTACTCTGAAGTTTGTGGTGTGAACGCTTTAAACCAGGGTTTCTTAACCTTTCTGACCTGGGGGCCCAATTTGTTGAACATAAAGAGGCAAGAGGCCCAGTCACACATTATCATAAAGATCAAAATGATAATTATTTTAATCTTGGTTTAATTTTTATTGTATTTACTTTATAACTAAACTGTCATAACTAACATAACTAAATAAAATACACTTACAGTTTAAAAGTAAAACTCCTGTCAAATAATCACAAGACATGATTATAACAAACATTTTTATATTGTAACCTGCCCATAACAATTATTTGAACAAATACAAACAGACCACTCAGGCTTATCAACACAAAAATATGTATTTTTAATATAAACAATAACAAAAATAGACAATTCAAAAAACTAAAATTGTGGGTATAAAATAAATAAATGAAAAATGTTTAATGTAAATG